>NC_054702.1:99634369-99659369 GCF_016097555.1 Gigantopelta aegis | reverse complement strand
AGGTTGTCTTGTTTAACAGCACCACTAGAGCACATTGATTTATTAATCATCGGCTATTAGATTTCTCACGTGGTTATTTTGACATATAGTCTTAGAAAGGAAACCCGCTACAGTTTTCCATTAACAACAAGGGATCTTTTATATACACCATTCCTCAGACAGGATAGCACATACCACAGCCTTTGATATACCAGCCGTGGTGCACTGGCTGGAACGAGAAATAGCCCAATGGGCCCAGTAAAGATGACATAGTAAAGACATTTCTTCTTTAAGTAATCAGTGTCTCTATATTCAATATGTTTTGGATCGCTGTAATAGTTATAGTAGCTCTCTCTTCATTGTCTATTTTAACAAATATGGTTTCGTTAGTACGAAATTTG
The DNA here is from genome assembly GCF_016097555.1 of Gigantopelta aegis. Lineage (NCBI taxonomy): Eukaryota > Metazoa > Mollusca > Gastropoda > Neomphalida > Peltospiridae > Gigantopelta > Gigantopelta aegis. Next base: position 99,658,989 of record NC_054702.1, on the reverse strand, counting down.
TGGGACGTGAAATCTACTTTGGGTTATGACAAAAACATATCAAATAATTCTATACATATTCTGATATTCTTAACAAGAAAATATTGATGATAAAATTTTAATAGTTAAAAAGAATTTATTAGTTGACAACATGTTATAATCACAGAAAACTCGGGACAGCCTCTTTAACAAAGAAGATCGTCTACGTTTTCACAATTGATATTTTTAGCGTTGCTAGAACCAACAGTGGAGATACGACACAGTCGCTTTGTGTTGCCGTTCCCCTACACTTACATACAATACAGCGTATAGAAATCCCCCCTGTCTATTTTTAGCGCATACGAGGTTGACACGAAATAGGGCTGTGAGTATTCGCAGAAGTGTATTTCGTTGACCGAATAAAGATATATGAAGGGTAATGACCGGAACCTTTCTAAACTCAATTTGACAAACAAATGTAACTTTAAAATAGTAAATAAATAAATAAATAAATAAATAAGCATACGAGACAGGGGGCAGTAGGGGCACCTGCCGCCCCCCCCCAGTCCTGAAGAAAATACTCAAATTCGGGAAAACACAATAGAACAATTCGGGGAAAATTAGTTGGCCTTAGTCTGAATACTTTTCACTATTACACCCACAATATTAGTTGTAATCCATGTAAAAATACGTGGCGATTCGTTTGCATCCCTATATAGCTGTTTGGCAGTAATGCTAATATGAATAAATGTAATCCAGATTCGGGGATTTCGTTTAATTCTGGCAAAAATGGGAGCCCGTACGCCTATGAATAAATAATGACTCATATAAGGCTTACTGAACTTGCTAAAAACACACTGTTCAGAGGCGCAGTCGAGGAGGGGTTTAAGCTTCAAAAAAGCACATAGATACATTATAATTTCAAAGTACATTAACATACATTAATTTATATGTAGGTGATCGCGTCCAGAAACACTCCTCCTATCAGGGTATTTCATTTCGTCTCGCTCCACTAAAAACAACTAAAACCATTGTATTCGTAGGCCAGGAGCCGGGAGTGGGAAGGAGGAACAGTCCCCCCCCCCCCCACCCCACCCCCACACACACTTGATGACGCAAAAATACCGGGTTTTTTCTTTTGTTTTCTTTAAGAACGGGATTGTTTTTTGTTATTTGTCCAAATATATAAATAAAAATTAAAATCTGGCGTGTGCCTCCCATCCGCCATCCCCCACTTAAAGATTGTGTCTCTTCCCCACTGATGTTCCTACAGACCTGATTCATTCGTAACATGTAAACAATGAATTTTTGGTACTTTGACGTGTGTGTGTGTGGGGGGGGGGGGGGGGGGGGCACCCTTCATTTAAATCCAAACCTGCTATGAAAACCCCAACAATGGGATATGGTTCATTGACTTTTTTCCTTCGTTTTGTTTGTTTTGTTTTGTTTTTGTTTTGTTATTATTTTACATTGAGAAAAATAAAATCGTTTCCTCTAGTTGGTTTGTGTACTGTACGGTCAGTGCTCCCTCACTCCATTGCGTACGCAGGTAGGTAACTAGACAGACACTGTGTGTGTGGTTTGATAAAATGACGTCATTTCATATACCATGTATAACGGTAATTAGCCGGTATACACCGACATACGTCCTTGGTGTTTTGTTGACTAGATTCAAGGAGTGTCCGTAATATTAAGTTCCATCTGGGCCACTCTTTGGCATCCATGTTGAATCACCACTGATATAAACCTACACTGTGTCGCTCAGTGTATTGATGAAAGACAAAATGAAAATATAATATCGATAGAAAACACAGACATCTGAGGAAATTCTTCCTGGGTGTGGGAGAGGATAGGTTAGTTTAGTTCCTAAAATCAAACTTGGTAGGCTGGGAATCATGGCCGTACAGCTTAAAGAGACTATCCTTACCATTTGTTGCCATTATTAAGATGTTGCCGACTAACGGACGTTTTAATCACTAACAATTAATTTTAAATTAAAAAAAAATGTCTAACATAAGTACCAGTGGCTGTATATTAAATGTATTTCTGATCGTCCTAGTGTTTGTACTAGTTCAAGCTTAATTTTATTTTCCGATATAGTATTATATTTTATCATACGTATGAAAATATTGAGAGACCAAATCCAGTTTGGGCTACTTACAAATATTAGGACGACCTTATATATGTACTTACTGCATTTATTTATCAGTTTTGTTTTAGCTTTCACATTGCTTGTATGTATGACACTGTATTAAACAATTCATGTATACCCCTATACATGGGCTGTTTGTTTGTATGTGAGGGACTGGGGGGAAATGAAGCTTAATAATAATAATTTTTAAAATAATAAAAATAATAAATAATAAAATAATAATAATAATAATAATAATAATAATAAATAAATAAATTAATTAATAAATTAATTAAATAAATAAATAAATATTAGGACGACCAGAAAGACATTGAATATACAGACACTTATATTCTAAAAAACACAACTATATTTAGCATGTAATTTTAGTCGTTAAAGAATGTTATTAGTCTGAAACATCTTACAATGGCAACAAACTCAGGACAGTTTTTTTAAAAGAACCGGGGGAGGGGGGGGGGGGGGGAGAGGGCAGTAACGGAACATTAGGACACAGCATTAAAGGATTTTCTAAAACTAGACTAAAAAGGGTCCTTTTAAACTAAGATGGACACTTTCTAGTAGTTTTCGGCTGGGTATAACTGGATATTTTATGTACAACATATCGCAAGTTTATCTGTATATTGTACTTGATACATCGAATAGATGAAATATATATAACAAATACATGGAAATTTATGACGTCCAAAGTTGACTTGGATATCATATTATTATTTAGATACGTTATAAAAAAAAACCTGGTGTTTATTCACAATATAATTTGTTTTGGTTTGTTGTTGTTGTGTGGGTTTTTTTTTTTTGGGGGGGGGGGGGGTTGGGGAGTATGTGTGTTGTTATTGGGTGGGGATTTTTGTGGGGTATTGTTTGTTTTGGGTTTTTTGTTGGGGCTGGTTATTTATTTATTTATTTTATTTTATTTTATTTATCTATTATATTGGTATACGGAAGAACCGTATCTGAAAAGTTATTATTTGGCTGAATATAAATATAATTTTCTATTAATCGAATGCAAATCAAATGGAAGAAATCATTTCTTTATTTAGATTAATTGTCATTATGAAACCAGTGGGTTACACAGTCATTGTATTGAGGCTGATATCACTCGTATGGCCTAGTTTCACACAAAAAAAAGGTTATGAAATAACATTTTATTACCAGTTTTTTCATGAAAGTATGAATCAAAATTGACCAGTCAGTGGTCTAACTGGACCATGAGTACACGCTTTGTTTGGGACGTCACGCGGGTATGACTGGCCCGTGAGTAATTGGCTATCGCCGTTATTACACAGAACAAGAAACAAAGAGAGTTAACGTGCTGAGGCACACACCGTGCGTTGAGATATAAGGACACACAGTTTTAAATACCATTCAACTGAAGCAGCTCCGCCGAGTTGTCTGTTCACCGTGAGACATATAAAACACCTATCTCACGCCTTTGTTGTCCACGCCGCGTTCGTAGCAACACGAAAACTCTCGAAACATATACGGAAACATACGATCCCTCTGATGTCAGCCGCTGCTCGCCGTTCATTGGCTGTCCTAAATATAGGGCCACGGCGATGAGATCATCTCTTTTCCGCCACGAGGAGGCGCTGGGCATATCTTTCATTCATGGCTATCCACTCAGTCATTTACGTGTAACGCGGCGACGAGAGAAGGAGTTCTAAGACTAAGGGAGGATGAGCGTTTAGCAGTGGTTACTAACAAACTGTCATGGTGTAAGTGGAGAAAGGCAATTCGTTGGGAGTGTCGCTGCATGTGGGAGTCTGGGTGTTTGTGTCTGCGAGAACTATCGAGCGGGGTATACGAATCTTTTAGTTTTGTTTACATAATATTTCTAATATTACTACCGCGCCGTGGGATATATAGCTCTGATATCACCACCTGCTTTTTAATGGTATGGTCGTGGTTTCGCTGGTTTAAGTCAAGTATTTTCGTGGATACTATTTCACCCGAACCCATGCCTGCGTCTGGAGAGGTCGAGGTTTTGCGACCTACGAGCTTCGCCCATCAAACGTTACCAGACCGACGGAAAATCGAGCTGAAGTTAGACTTCTCGTCGTTGGGGTCCCCCCAAGGGGTGGCACCTGAAGACTGTTACCACATTCGGAAGAAGTGCAAACTGGACTCGATGTCAGTGGCCAGCGCTTTTTCGAGCAGCAAGAAATCGTGCTTGACAGCGAGGACTATGTCCCCTCATGAACTGGCGTCGAAACTGTCGAAATCCAAGCCCGTGTTGGTGCTGGACTGTCGCCCCTTCCTGGCGTACAACCGGCACCACATCCAGGGCGCCGTCAACGTCAGCTGTGCCGACAAGATCAGCAGAAAACGGCTGGAGCAAGGCAAGTTGAACATTGCCGACTTCATATCGTCGACGGAGGCGAAAGACGTTCTAAAGAAACGCACCCAAATTGTGATATATGACGAACACACGACAGACTTGAAGGAGGTGGCACTGGACAACGGGTTGAACTTTGTTCTGTCTGTACTACTCAGGGAAGGGAAGGAAGCATTCGTTTTAAAAGGTAAGAATAAAAAAAGTAAAAAAATAAATAATAATAATAAAGTCTAATATACTAAACACCAGCATACGATTGGAAACTCTATGTTTAGATAGAGTCGTATATACGGAGGGGGTAGGGGTGGAGAGGGCGAATGTGTAATACCCTACTCCAACGAAAAGTGCCCTTTTTGTCTAGGTGAAAATATTATTACGTCCTGACTCGTCTAGTTAAGAGTCCTCTAGTTCTCGATGGTTCCATATAACTAGAACAACATGAATTTAGGGCCAGGAGATAAGAGCTCGAGTCACCTTTAGCCCTACCCCTTATTGATATTGATGTCCCACATATCAATATCAATAAGGGGTAAGGTTGGATGTGATTCGAGCTAGGGGATACGAGCTCAATACAGCCTTCTGGATATCCTGGGGGTGATAAATAGTTTTAATTAGTAAAATATAGCTTCATAAATGGACAGGTAACACTCGAAATATTTTTTCTATCATTATTTTCAAACATATGTTTGGTAAATTGTATTTGGTAAAGGTCTTTCTGATTAGGTGGTCTTCATATAGAGATTGAAATAGAGAAAGAAAGAATATATCTGAAGTATTCTGTGTATGGAAGTAGCTGTTATTCACGTAATCAAGTTCATTACATGCAAAACTAAAAGTCTCATATGTTTTACAATTTTATTATGCCGACTTCTTATTCAGAATTACAATTTCGTCATCGTTTCACAGTATAAAACTTACACATGTGGTGACATCACTATAAAACGTGTCATACGTCGTAACATTTTAATAATATGGCTATAAAAAGACATTAGTGTTGTGTTTCAATGATACATACACACGTGAACGTCAGCTGATTGTCGATAACGATATAAACAAGTGGTTGTTCATACCTGTGTAGATTTTCACACACTCGGTGTTATTGAAAATCGAAAAACAACTTTACGTAAAGGTAGAAAAAAACCCCAAAATCATCTAATGAACAGGTTTCACTATAAAGACTCGTATTTAACATGATCGTTTAAGTGGTTACGACAGTCTACATCTCTGGCAGGTTAGTCAGCGGCTGGTATTGGCGGAAGAAACCGGAACGCTGGCCTAGTTTTCGGTACCGCTGACTCACTCGAGCATACTTCGCTGGCGTTTTGTTTACAGTTGTGAGTCGCTTCCCTGTTTGGGAAACCGCCACATGTAACCACAACAAACACGCTCTGTTGTCTTTTTCCGCTGAACTCTGTTCACGGAATTCTTGATCAATTTCTTCTTTCAACACCAAATCGAGTCTGTTTGATGTGACCTTCAATTTTTTTTTGTAATTGTTCTCTAGATGATAAGTTACAGCTTTCGTTTCCAAGGTTTTGAATTTGTCATCAGTATTGTCCTTGAATCAGTTAAAAGAGAATATATTAAAGTGATTTTTTGTTACATTAAAAATAAATAAATATATAATTAGTTTTAGTTAGTCAACTTACCATTATGCATGGAATATTTCTGTCTTTATATATGTTCGGCAATAGTTCCGTCCGTTTCCCCATAAGAAATGTTTATTTAACAAATGTTTTATTTTAATATTCATGAATATTAGGTGAGTTAACGTTAGATTCCATTCAAGAATTCCAGCATAACCTTTCCACGTCTTTAATATATTATATCAAGTCCCGAGTAATTTAGAAAATGTGTGTCTTCAAATTAACACCCGCCCATCCCGTGTCCATCCTCTAACTTAGTACAGACAGTGTGTCATACATGGAGTTCTTAACATTGTTTGATATAATATATGTCTAAAAGTTACGGACAAACGTAAAAGAACATTACTAAGATAAACAGTAATATAAAAAACTAAAATAAATTATGAATAGCTGATAATTTATTTTGTTTATTAATTATTAAAATCTTAAAATAAGTGGTAACTTATTTGTAATACAATTTTAAAATTCTAAAAGTGTAACTAACAAAGATATGTTTTAATAATGAAAGATGTAGTAAACGGTGAAATGTGAAAACTATACTATTAAACTTTAAGAGCTGCTATCACTGGCTCCCTGTCACTGTCCTGAGATAAGTCTAAGCACTTCAATTAAAAATATGTTTAGCTTGCCTTAGCATGTAAAAAAAACCCATTGCTACAAATGGATTAAATATCAATGGTCAATATGATAAAATCTTAAATGGCTCCCCATTATCGAAGTTTAGAGGTGAATTAATCACTTCACTTAGTTTTATCACGGTAAATACTGTGGGATTGTAATGAAGTATGACGTTTTATCGCCATTATCGAAAAGGTGTATATAACAAAACCTGTTGCTGTTAATCTGTAGTCCTGGCTTATGAAAAGTCTTCTTTTTAAAAAATACATCTATCATTACAACCCATAAAACAAGTAAATTGGTAATAAAAATATGTTTATATGCTTACGGTTGTTAACATTAAGCTGTAATAAACAGTTAGTTTAATAGTTCATTTTGAAAATTCCACACCCATGGATCAAAGATCGTTTAGTGGCTCACGAGTAGTTCATGTTGCGCACTTCCTATCTATAATCTGTTCTTGAAAGCGGCAATTGGAGCCAATTTGTGTGTCCAGGACAATGTGCTTGAATCGTAACTGGATGCCAGGACTAAACTAAATTACTCTTATCACTACCATCATAATCCAAGACAGGCATTTTGCGCTAAACCTAATAAAAAGCCGAATCTATTAGATGTTTCAGTCTAGAAACAAACGACTGACAATATATTCAGTCATGCAACGGCGACTTTGCGAATCGTGTTTACTATCCACAGGACAGAGTTGTATAACATTACACGCTATTTCATCACTCGCAGTGGGTGAAGATGTTATCACAATACTAGTCCAGTACAAAATCACGTGTTGACAGTTACTAAAAAAAGGGAAGAAAGAAAACCAGTTTAAAAAAACACAAAAAAAACACGCCAGTTTTTTTAAATCAGAAGTTTGATTGTAGATGACTGGAAAACGTGTTTAGGAAACGCTACGTTCTTGGTAACAATGACGTGAGGTACAGGAGTTAAAATTCGATTTGTATTTCGTATATACCGCGATTGATTAAAACCAGCCTTTTTTGTAAATGAAAAACAGCAATCTTTTGAAACGTACATTCCTTAGGGTCTAGCTGGTAAAGTGGTATCTAGAGAGTTGTCTGCCATTTCCATGAGTCACAATGCGGCTTTATTCTGTCTTGTCAATTTCAACGACTTAACCGAGCAGTTCCCCGTTAACTGGGGGAGTTCACCGTCTCAGCATTATCTCTAATCAAAGCGACAAAAAAGAACTTTTCTATTTTAATTTTATCATCTTCCCTCCTTTTTTGTGATTTACATTCACTGACCGAACCGAACCGAACAGCGTGACTTTTCCCCATCTCTTCATTCCCAGTAAAATGTAAAGTTTATTTGATCTCGGTTTATACGGCTCGGCACCGCGAGCACACACACGTACAAAGTTTATCTAGGCAGCATGTGCTCGGCTGAGCTTTCCTTATGGAGGGGTCTCGAGGTCTTTGGCTACTAACGCCATGACTCACCGCCGAACTGGGCCCAGCCTGGGAAATATTATTACAAACGTATATCACTACAAACACCGACACACTCATCAGTCGAGATATGTCTGCGAGTTATTTATTATCGCGTTATCGCATATTGCTATCCTAAACAGGGCCCTGTTGTATATACTAGTACAGTATATGAAGATATAACACTGTATTGCAAATCACAAAGATATGTCAGCATTTTTGCATCCATACTAATATCATGAAGTGGTCTAAGTGGAACCTGTTTTGTAGGCCTTCGTGGATAGTAACCACCTGTCTGTAAAGAACATTTGATGCATTCGTACATTATGAAGCCATACATACACACGCGCACACATTTGTAAAATATACCTAATTCAACTCTACCCCAAACTATTTAAAGGGCATCTCTAAGTTACTAAATAATGTAATTTGCTTTAGAATAAATTCTACAAGAAATAAAGCCTTTGGTAATATAACAATTTTTACTATGAAAGGCACATAATCTAAGTGGATTTTTGGCTGGGTTTTTTTAAATCTTTTTCTTATTATTATGCTTCTTTTTTTCTTTTTCTTTTTGGGTGTGTATGTGTTTGTTTTCGGGGTGTTTCTTTTTTTCTTTTCATTTTTGTAACAGTTTCTTATCGTTAATTTACATATTATTTACAACTCAACTACTTGCTTAAATTAGTAATTTTTACATATCCAGTATCCTTATATTAGTTAAAACTGTATTTTATGCGAAACGAAAAAAGTAGGTATGTCGGTTAACTAGGTCAGTGACTTTAAGTGCACAGAACTTTCTGATTATCACAAAGGTTAAGTTGTTTTTTGTTTATGTTAGTACGTGTTGTTATTTCAGGGGGCCTGAAAGACTTCTCCCACAAGCACAATGACCTGTGCATGAGTTCCCTGAAGGACCTCTCGAACAAGCACAATGACCTGTGCATGACTTCCATGCGATGTCCGGGCTTCAGTCGGCCCCTGTACAGCCCCACGGGCCAACCCATCCACGAGCCGGACGCCGAGATAGAACAAGCCATTACCTCACAGATACTACCTTTCTTATACCTGGGTAAGTCAAACCTTTCTTGTACCTCACAGATACTACCTTTCTTATACCTGGGTAATTCAAACCTTTCTTATACCTGGGTAATTCAAACCTTTCTTATACCTGGGTAATTCAAACCTTTCTTATACCTGGGTAATTCAAACCTTTCTTATACCTGGGCAATTCAAACCTTTCTTATACCTCACAGATACTAACTTTCTTATACCTGGGTAATTCAAACCTTTCTTATACCTGGGTAATTCAAACCTTTCTTATACCTCACAGATACTAACTTTCTTATACCTGGGTAATTCAAACCTTTCTTATACCTGGGTAATTCAAACCTTTCTTATACCTCACAGATACTAACTTTCTTATACCTGGGTAATTCAAACCTTTCTTATACCTGGGTAATTCAAACCTTTCTTATACCTCACAGATACTAACTTTCTTATACCTGGGTAATTCAAACCTTTCTTATACCTGGGTAATTCAAACCTTTCTTATACCTGGGTAATTCAAACCTTTCTTATACCTGGGTAATTCAAACCTTTCTTATACCTCACAGATACTAACTTTCTTATACCTGGGTAATTCAAACCTTTCTTATACCTCACAGATACTAACTTTCTTATACCTGGGTAATTCAAACCTTTCTTATACCTGGGTAATTCAAACCTTTCTTATACCTCACAGATACTAACTTTCTTATACCTGGGTAATTCAAACCTTTCTTATACCTGGGTAATTCAAACCTTTCTTATACCTCACAGATACTACCTTTCTTATAACTGGGTAAATGTCACATTTCTTATATCTCACAGATACTACCTTTCTTATAACTGGGTAAATGTCACATTCCTTATCTCTCACAGATACTACCTTTCTTATATCTGGGTAAGTCTCACATTCCTTATACCTCACAGATACTACCTTTCTTATACCTGGGTAAGTCTCACATTCCTTATACCTCAGATACTACCTTTCTTATACCTGGGTAAGTCTCACATTTCTTATCTCACAGATACTACCTTTCTTATACCTGGGTAAATGTCACATTTCTTATACCTCACAGATACCACCTTTCTTATACCTGGGTAAATGTCACATTTCTTATACCTGGTTAAGTCTCACATTTCTTATACCTCACAGATACTACCTTTCTTATATCTGGGTAAATGTCACATTTCTTATACCTGGTTAAGTCTCACACGTATTATACCTGGCTAAATCTCACACGTTTTATACCTGGGTATGTTTCACATTTCTTACACCTAGGTACATTTTTCTTTTCTTACACACACCTGGGCAAGTTTCACATTTCTAACACCGGGGTAACGCGGGATCCTCCTATTTGAAACTCCAGATTCCAACCAGTACTGTTGACGTTCTTTTACCTGAATAAATTTTACCTTTTCTTGTACCTGGGTAGCTTTTTCTTTCCTTATATGTTAGTATGATTTCGCACATTCATTCATAAACATGAAATTGTAAAGCATTGTATTTTTTACGTACATGCATACAGAACATCAAATTTCATATCATTTTACCTTTGTATTGCACAGCGATACATCTTTGAAGACCATCATGCTATAATGTTGTTATTTTATTTGCAGGTAACGAAAGGGACGCAGCAAGTTTAGATTGTTTGATGAACAACAAAATAAATTATATTCTCAACGTCACATCACACGTGCCTCTTCATTTTGAGAAAAATGGGATCAAATACAAACGACTACCGGCCAATGATAGCTGCCAGCAAAATCTCAAACAGTACTTCGAGGAAGCCATAGAGTTCATTGGTAAGTTGAATTTCGTATTCTCTGTACATATTGTAAACATATATTTGGCGTTATTCCTCAGCTAATGAGATGAGGTGAATCAATCATGTAGACTGTAATTCAGTTTCGTGTTTAGTAAGATTGGAGGGAGTGGTACTTTTCAAGTAGATCTTTTTTTTTTTTAAATATTACTTTAAAATACCTTGTACGGGTATTCAAAGTCTTGCTTTACTAATGCTAGGCTTAGACTGTCAACTATCACGATAAAGTTAACCAAATTGACGGTTGCGTTGTAATTTCCCCAACTCCCAACTTACGACGGATGCGCTCAGATTAACAACTAATGGACCATACGACGAGAATCACAAGAGCGCTCAAACTAGCAACTGGACAGTCGAAGAAGTCGTGACAGCAGAAAGTTGGCTAACTTTCTGCTGACAATTGGTAGTTTGATTCTAGCATAAGTCTTCCTGCGATATGCGTATGAAACAGGGGAGGGATCTGAAGATGTCTGCTGCCCTCCTCCACAACTAGAAAATTAAGCATTGTTCTGACCAAATTCTACATTTTTCACAGAAGAAATCTCACGTTACCGTTACAATATCTCAGCAAATTGGTTTTGCGACCAGCTTCCCCAATAGAGAGTCACCCCATACGCATATGGCGCCTGCTGTCCCCTAATCGCACCATTTTAAAATTTGCAGCCGGTTATGAAATCACGCTACCTCTCATCTCCGTACCTCACAGCTTGTTTATTGCCCTTTCGCACGCAAATGACTACTGATAGCGCTATTTTTTAGCACTTGGCGCTAAAGAGGATTTCCTTTATTGCTTTACAATTGATTGTGAAAATAAATCGCTTTGTTACAGCATCGACTCAATTTATGTAATACCCGTATCAACACACGGCGCACAAAGTGAATTAAATGGAGCAAAATAAATTCATTCCTAACAACATTTATTATCGGTCGATCGAAAACGCCAAACCTCGCGGGAAGGGGAAAAAAACCCACCTTCAGCTGGTGAAGTCGATAGGACGTTGTGCGATGTCTTTCTTAAAAATCGATGAGTAAAATAAATGTTGACGTTTTCAAGGCTGGTGAACAAGTTAGTAATACTCTGCTGTGGTCCAACACGTATGTATTAACAACTTGTTATTGTGAAAAAGTGGCCAATCCTAAACCTGGGACTTGTTGACCGATGAATCATTGGTATCAGTTTGCATCCGGCTGAGGTTGTTCGGTTGAAGGATCGAATCCTCTAGGTGGACACATTCTCTGAATGCATTTTTTCCCCGTCACAACCAGTGCCCTTCGAATGGTTTATCAAATGTCGTGGTATGTGCTGTCCTGGTTATGGAGAAAGTGCATATAAAGATCCATTTTTGCTAATGGAAACATTTAGCGGGTTAATTTGAAGACTACGTGTCACAATTACCATATGATTGACATCCAGTAGACAAAACTACTGTTTTCTCTTCAATATATATTTATCCGAAATGTGTCCTACCTTTATTGAAATGTGTCAGACCTTTATTAGAAATGTATCTTACATTTATAAGAAAGATGCTTTTATTTTCGTATGTCAATGTGGTAGTTTGTTTATTGTAAACATACTTTTACTAATATATTTCATACACTCCCATTCCCCACACCAAACACACATAAGCAGGATAAATTTCTTCAATAATCGTTATTTAATTAATAAATGGGAGGAAATTCGTTTTAGCTTTTCAGTGACTTAACAGTCTAACATCACTGATTTCACTGTTTATCGATCCCGTAACAATGAGATAAGCACGGCCTTTTCAACTGTTTGTTGTGGTCTGATTTTTACTTAATGACTGTCGATAAAATGAGCAGCGAAGTGCAATTCGCCGTGTTCTCTCCGTTTTCACGCCGCGTATCTTCGTGTGAGAGTATATTCCGATTGACTAAGACCTAAAACTGTACAAGACTGATCAATAAGAGATCTCGTGTTGATAACACTCACACAAACGTGATCATTTAACAAATCTCGATAGCTGTAAGTCTTCATTAGTCACGACTTCGATTATTCCTTTTGATACAGTAACCGCTTATGCTAATCTCAAGCTGTCAACTGCCAGCGGAAAGTTGGCCAACTCGACGGTTGCGTTATAATTTCCTCAGCTTCCGACTTAGAAGGGTGCGCTCAGATTAACAACTAATAGGTTATACGACGATAAACGCTAGCAGCTGGAAAGTTGTAGAAGTCGTCAGAGGAAAATAAATGCTGGCAGTTGGTAATCTGAGATTAGCATTACATGGAGTATTATAGTGGAAAATTACTAAAACCTTTAAAACACTGGTCTTTTCTTGTGAAGTAAAGGCAGGGCAGATTTGTTTAACGACACCTCAGCATATTTTAAACTGCGGGTATTTGGTGCCGAAGATATGGTTAATTTCATACTTTGTTAAGAAGAAAACAAAGAAAATTCGCTGTCACTTCATATACTACTCGTCCCAACCAGTGTTCCATGGTTGATATATTAGTGGCCGTGGTATGTGCTGTCCTTTTTTTTTTTGGAAAGTGCACATACAAGATCCCTAATGGAAAAATTTAGGGGATTTACCGAATGTTTGACATCCAGTAGACGATGATTAATAAATCAATGTGTTCTAGTGATGTCTGGAAACAAAACTAACTTCAATACCATATGTTATTAAAAAGTAGTACGCCAACTTTTACATGTGGTTTCTCATAGTTAGGACAGACTCACAGTGCATACCACGGCCTTTTGGTGTACTAGTCGTGGGCACTGGTTTTGACGAGGGGAAAACAAGTGTCCATCGAGGGTGATCGATCCCACAACCTATTTCACCCTAGGCTAGCGCTCTCCCATTGATCATGGAATACAGCGGCGAATTCAGTCGATGCATAATAACCCTTCGTCTTGCTTTTATTGCTCTGGATTAATCTGCTGTGACAACACAAGCAGGGAACATCAAAGCATATTGACATGTTTGTGTAAATAAAAAAAATATAATAACGCTTAGCTGCGACAACAAAATCTTTCCGACTGAAACAAGTTCGTCAATTGTTATCCAATAGATTTTTCTAATTTGCATAATATATCCATTTCTTCAGCGAAACTTGTCGATTCATATTGACAAACGCGGACCCATATTATATGTTGTGCAAATCCAATACCTGATGTCGCGGCTTTATAGATTCCATTCAGGTAAATCATGACTCACGGTATAATGTATTTGTTTCCATGGTAACGACGTGTTGCAGAGGGGGGACAGGTCGCATTCGATTCAGAGAGCGTGTGCGATGCGCACAGCCTGTGTTAATTAGTTTGTATCCAAGCGCACGCCAGGTATTGAGGTGCTATTAGGAAAGCAGGCTATTATTGCCGTGGGAATCCCGGCAGATGGTTATTGGCAGTCCTCTCTGCCCCAGGTGTAGCGGTGATGTGAGTCATACCTGTTCGAGATTTGTCACTTTACCTTTGTTTGATCAAAGGGGGCATTAGATGTTTAAGAAACTGTCCTGTTTATTTGTGACATGGCCCTCGGTTTAATATTAGTTTATCTGAACGTAAACACTGAGCTGACTTATCGTAAATTTGAAATATTTCGCTCTTTTTTGTATCTTTCTTTAACACATTTGTAAACAAGCATATAAACATTTATAGGAATCGGGATGTAGCCCAAGCGGTAGCGTGTTCGCCTGTGAAGCGCTCGGTCATTGGATCGATTCTTCTCAGTAGACCCATTTGCAGTTTGGGCTATTTCCCTTTCCAACCAGTGGTCCACAACTGGTTCATCAAAGGCCATGGTATGTGTTGTCCTGTCTGTGGGAAAATGCATATAAAGGACCCCTTTTGCTTATCGGAAAGAGTAGCCTATGTGGCGGCAGCGGGTTTTCTCTGAGTCTGAAGACATATGTCAGAATGGCCATATGTTTGACGTCCAATAGCCGATGATAAGATAAAAAAATCAATGTGCTCTAGAGGCGTCGTTAAATAAAACAAACTTAACTTTATAAACATTTATATAAATGTTTTTAAAGATTGTTTAGTTCAGTTCAGTTCAATATAATTTTATTTTATTTGTTTACCTTTTAAAACATTTTCATGTACGTGTTTTCCGCGTAAGAAGATACTCTTTTTTTCAAGTTATGTTAAGGGGTTTGTTTGTTTTTTGTTTATTTATTTTGTTTCTATGAAAGTGGATTAAAGGGACTATCCTGAGTTTGTTACCATTGTAAGATGTTTTAATAACTTTTTAACAACTAAAATGACATACTGAATACAGATTCTTATTTACAATTTGTATTTCCAACGATCAGAAACACATTTATACAGCCATCAATACAGAACACTGTATGTAATATGTAATTATAGTTGCTAAAATGTCTGTTAGTCGGCGACATGTTAGCAAGGACAACAAACGCAGGATAGTCCCTTTGGAAAAATAATCTTCTGGTTTGTTTTTTAAATCCCAATTTAACATTAATTACTGTCTTGTTATATTAAAAAACATGTCACATTAGCTCATCTTAGTAAAAGTGAAAGAAATCTGAATTTTAAATGTCAGTGAATGCTCTTAAAGGGACATTCCCGAGTTTGCTGTCATTTTAAAGATGTTATCGACTAACAGAGACTTTTTAACGATTGTAATTACATATCAAATATATTTTTTCTGTATAACATATTAGTGGCTGTATATTAAACGTGTTTCTGATCGTTCTAATATTTGTACTAGGTCAAATTTCATTTTATTTCCTAAAATATGTTTTTTTCATACGTACGAAATTATTTGAAGACAAACTCCAGTTTGGGCTTCTTACAAATATTAAGACGACCAGAAACACATTGAATATATAGACACTGATATTCTAAACAAGTTAATATATTTAATATTTAAGTTTAATCGTAGAAATATTTTGTTAGTCGGAAACATCTTACAATGCAGCAAACTCAGGAATGTCCCTATAAGGGCGTGTACTATACAAACACTTGACAAGACGAGAATTCTCGCGCTAACTTAAGTTGCTTGCGGATTTCTATCGTCACTGTTAATCATCCTAGATGTTTAGGACACTCTTCAGTCCAGACTCCTCACCGACGGGCCTGTTAAATAACAATATTTCGTGCTTAACTACAAAAAGGTTGCGATGGACACGCGCCCGTCGTCTCATTGAAGCATGTCTCGAACCTGTTGCTCGGATATTCTTTCTAGTGATTGGCCACTTGTGAGCTATCAGCAAGTGCTTATTTCACAAGTGATCGATTTTCACTTTGTAGCTGCCCTGCCATATGGCAGTTCTCGGCCAATTACATGACTCATGTCTTGCTGTTAATTAGCTCTGACAGAGAACAGCAACCGTGCGTGCGCGCGCGCGCGCGTGACAACACGCGTCAAAACCACTCGATGGATAAAAACTGGACTCGAGGCAATATGATGCGACTATTATTTCTCGTATCATCCTAAATAGCAGGAAATGACAACAGTCATAAAATGTGTCTTATCTTTTTGATGGCGTTAATATTAGTGAAAGCCAATTACACAAGTGAACGTGTGAATAGTCTAAACGCTATATGACATGCAACGTCCTGCTTATCCAATGTCTTGTGTGTGAACTTACTGTACTTTGGTTCAGAACAGATATTGAAATAAACAAACTTTGAATTAAATGTCACACGTAGTATTATCCACACTGAGTCATACATACATGATGAATAATAAATCAGTGTGCTTTAGTGGTGTCGTTAAACAAAACCAACTTAAAAAAACACTTTTAACTGTCATTCAGAGATACAATTTTATACGAAATCATATTTTGTAGTTTTGGACTGGTAGATGATGTTGCTTGTAGTTTCGATTATATGTAGGGGTTGAGAAGCCCTCGCATTTTTTTCGAACTAACGACCAGTTAATATGGTCACTAACTATTAGATATGAGTAACAAATGTTTAAAATTATAGTTCTTGCCTTGATAGAACTATATATGCTTATTTCTAACATTTGAATATATTGTTGTACACAGCACATAACTTATTCTTGATGTTTTGTTTTTGCAGACGACTGTCATCAAAATGGCGGGAAAATCCTCATTCACTGCCACGCAGGAGTCTCGCGTTCTGCCACCATCACCATCGCTTATATCCTCAAACACACGAAGATGACAATGACAGACGCTTACAAATACGTAAAAGGCAAACGTGCCATCATATCACCTAACTTTAACTTCATGGGACAGCTAATGGAATTCGAACGAGATTTGAACAAGGGGGAGACGCCGAGAATTTTGAATCCAAGATTGCAAGGTGTTGAAAGTACAGTTTGAACTGAAAAAAAAACATCTTTCAAGTGATACGGATACTGCTGTTGTCCAGCACAGCATAGATCACTGACAGTGCTTGTGTCTTTACCGGGTGACGACTGCAATAAGAAGATGATAAAGCATTATAATAATTTCACGGGAGATCTTAGAAGACTGATGTGAGCCAAAACAGTTTTAATACACGGAAGAACTCATTACAGACTAAACTTGTGTTCGAATCTCCGCATATTGCGATGTATACAATCGGCAATGTGGAGTCATCATTTGAAAATCATCAAACTTTACATCTAAACGGTTTGGAGGATCAAAACAAACACATTCCTACAGGGCAAATTATTGTTTTGATATTTGTACAATAGATATCACGTTTTGTGCCTTTGTTACCTAGCAGATCTCATACCAGCAGACAGCCCATCACGTCACAGGTGTCTTATGGCCTATGGTTAATGTACCTTGGACTTAACAACATGTCTGTTGGTTACATCGCGTATGTTACATCATCACTTGACACTTCATCGCAGTGGTTTTGTACGCGGCACGCGGCACACAGACTGCTAACAGACCGAGTCTCATCAATCACTGTTTTATCAAGTCATCTCACTTTAATCCGTTGATATGAATGGACTTCAGGGAATGTGCAAATAAAAAAAGACAAATTGACCAAATGTTTTTAAACAGGGCAAGATATGTGTTTATACATGTAGAGCGTGAATGGACGCGTGAATGAACGCGTGAATGAACGCGTGAATACTTACTGTAGCAGTGTTGTTTCTCATACATCATAGCCGTTTACCATATGGTTGGTTTGGAAGGCTGATTCTTGACGAGCGTGTGTGTGTGTGTGTGAGAGAGAGAGAGAGAGAGAGAGAGAGAAAGCGGCTGACTCATTTTAATGATATCTCATACATGCTGCCAGAACAGGCCAGCGAGGACTTGCTCGCATGGCTACCTCGTCGTAAAGATACACTCATCCATCCGCCATCCTTCATGACATCACCTAACATGGCCGCCTTGTATACTAGTATGTGTGACGCCATTCCATCACCAAAGATAGTGAGAGTGAAAGAGAGAGAAAAAGAGTGAGAGAAAGAAAGTGACAAACAGTTAAAAAGTTATCAAATGCAAATTAAAATAATTTCTACCTCGCCTGTTGTGAAAGAGATGAATGCTTTGTGATTTTCAGCGTGTTTTTATGTACACTCACAGTCTGTTTGACTGGGACTCTGTATTTTCTATGTTGTTTGTGTACATTTTATAGATAGTTGTAAACATGCCTACGATAACGGCTACATTGTCACCTCACCTCACCAACAATGCCTTATGAGAGACTGACGGTGTGCACAAATTGCATCTTGGCAGCTTTTGTACAAGTACGAACATTGCAATACGTCTAACTGCAATCTATCTAGTCATAGCCAGAGGCACATTTAGAGAAGCGTGATTTAGAGAAAACGCCACCCCTTTTTCCAAAACATTCGCGTATACCAATATAATTCTGCTTATTTATCGCCGCGTCTTTGTCGGCTATCAGTAATTTAGCCCTTCCCAAAATGAAAAGCATGTACGCTGATTCAGCCAGTTGATATTTATATAAAACATTTTTAATGAGTAACGTTTTTAAAATTCTAAAATAAACATGCTATTTGATTTTAATATACAAACTGTTATCCCTTTGAACATTATGTTAAATTCCGTATTAGAAACATTACATCGTATTCAATGTTACGATTTGCACAAAGCTTGAAACGTGGTTTGAGTTAAGAACTATGCAGTGCCACTATTTTATGAAAGCCCGGATGGTGAAACATGACTTGTATATACTTACCTAAATTATTTCAGTATTTATTTATAATTTATTTTGTACTACAAATATATATGTATCATTCCTATTCACATAGTAATGAAAGCAATAACTGAATGAATGTTGATAGACCCACCACCTCTTGGTTAACCCACGACAATTCATTGTATCGAATTGGCGTCAGTTATCTTTAGAATTTCGAAAGAACGATATAAGTAGCTTAAAATAATGTTAAAAATGTACCACGCGGGATATTAAACTTGTAGTAATAATATTTTGCTGGCACCCAGACTCTTGATGTGAGTACTACATGCCAAGCTATTTTATAAAATATTGGGTGCGTAAGACAAGGGGCCACTATTTCGCCTACTGTTTTTACTAAATGTGTAAAACATTATTTTATTTTTTTTATTTTTTAAAATTGTTTTATAAAATGATACAAGTTAAACGCTTGGTGTACATATTCAGGTAGCAAGGTTTTCCGGAGGCGTGGTCTATCATTTTATGTAAGTACCAAATAATCGTACGTTGTTACCGAACAGAGTGTTCATGTAGTGCAATATCTTCTGTCGGGTGTCAGGTCAAAGTTTTGTTTTGAACAGTACCATGTTTTGTCGGATGCTAGGGAGATTACAATGCATGTCTGCGTTGTTTAGTCTGCCTTGCAGATCGAAGTTTTGTAAGTGTGTATATTTGAATGTGTATATGACAGAAAACGGCCAAATGAGTTTACATTTTAAACAAAATGTGAAATAAAATGGTTAAATTTGAATCTGTTTTTGTTTTAATGTTGCCGTGTTGTTGTTGTGACTAGTATTTTGTCTCAAACTACTGTTCAGCATTTAGAACTCTTAAGAAGTTGTTTTGATTAACAACACCACTATTGGATGTCAAACATATGGTAATTCTGACTTGTAATCATCAGAGGAAACCCTCTACATTTTTCCTCATGCAGCAAGGGATCTTTTATATGCACTTTCCCACAGACAGGAAAACACATACCACGGTCTTTGTCCAGTTGTGGTGCACTGGTTGGAACAAGAAAAAAAACCCAATCGGTTAAATGGATCTACCGAGGTGGTTCGATCCTGCGAACACTATCGACTGAGCTAAATCCCGCCCCCTTTAGAACTCTTAAAGTTACTGACCCTAATTCTCAAGGTGCGTGCATTTTCTGTTTTGCAAAAAAAAAAGTCTTGATCTACAAATAAGACGACCAGAAACACATTTGGATTTTTAAATAAAATTTTAAAAAATATGCAAGTACACATATAGTTGTAAATAATGTATACGTTAACAGTAAAAAAAATTGTACTAATAGTAACTATACTAAACATCAAAAGAAACGCGAATATTAATTTAGTTTTCTTTAATTTTTAATTTAAATTCTTCAATTTGAATCCCATTTGGTTTTGTGTCCATTAAAAATATCAATATCCTATGAACATTTTACGCCAATTTTTGACAGACTATTCACCGAATTCATTATATCATGAAAAAATATATATTAAAATATATACGTTTCTTTTATTGTTCAGTATATTTTATATTGCCGTGCAACTAGTGTTGGTATCTTTAAATGACACCATGGACTACTACAACTGTTTAACAGCTGACCGATGAGGTTAAAGGGACTGTCACGAGTCTTCTTTCACGGTAAAATGTTTTTGATGATGCAAATTGCATATTAAATATATTTTGTTCTTTAAAATGTCAGTGTCTGTATAAACACGATGTTTGTTAGTGTCCTAATGTTTGTAATAGCACAAAACGGAATTTACCATCCAATAATTCCGTACGTATATTACTGAGTAAAATAAAAACAAGACTTCTGCAAACATTAACACATGACTGCAAACACAGAGTATATACACACCCTGGTATTCTAATCAAGAAAGGGGGCGGAACGTAGCTCAGTGGTACAGTGCTCGCCTGATGCGCGGTCGGTCAGGGATTGATCACCGTCGGTGGACCCACTGGGCTATTTCTCGTTACAGCCAGTGCTCTACAGCTGGTGTAATAAAGGTCGTAGTATGTACTATCCTGTCTGTGGGATGGTGCTAATCGAAAAGAGTAGCCCATGAAGTGGTTACAGCGGGTTTCCTCTCTCAAAATCTGTGTGGTCCTTAACGATATGTCCGACGCCATATAACCGTACATAAAATGTGTTGAGTGCAACGTTAAATAAAACATTTCCTTCCTTCTAATCAAGAAAATGTATGCAATATGTAATTTTAATCTTTAAACATACTCTTCGTCGGAAACTTCTTATAATTGCTGCAAAGGCGCACGTGCAGACATTTTAGCAGGAGGGGGTCTAGACTATGGCGAGCGAATTTTATAGGGGCGGGAAGGTCATGACATGCTCCCATGGAAAATGTATTGAAAACACTAAATTTTTTACTTGAGCAGGGAGGGGTTTCGGCCCCCAAAACTCATCATCCCGTGCATACGTGCCTGTTGCAAGCTCGGGCTTGTCCCTTTACTATCCTGGATAGACAGCCCGGCTAGCTGAAGCGTGTGCCTAGGACAGCGTACTTGAACCGTAATTGGATAGAAGTTGAGAATAGACTAGTCCCTTTAACACTCTAATTATTTTCCTTCTAAGTGATCACGTCTTCACAAATAATGTGTTTAATACCTTGTTCAAGCAATCGCTTGATGTGAGAGTGTACATCTTTAAAAAAAAAAAAAACATGGTTCATACATGGTTAAATGTATTAGTGTTTGGGCTCAATAAGTGACCTGGCTGTACGTGTTTGTTTTTCGTACGTCCGTCCTTTGTTTTACCAACATGTGTCTATGAGTCATATTCCAGTTGATATTGTTCTGCAAAATAAAGCTTTTCCTGCCAGGATGTGATAGCCGGTGCGGCGCGACGCGCGGTTAGCATTGCGAACTATTAGTCGCCTCGAAATAACGAATAGGATATTTTTAACACAGATAATTTGGGTGTAACAGGTAAATAACAAAGGAGAATGGGTCAAAACGCAAACGTAACGTAGCCAATCAAACTTCCAAACACACATAGATGCATGCATACATACATACATACATACATACATACATACATATACACTACAGACAGACAGACAGACAGACAGACAGACAGACAGACAGACACACACACACACACACACACACATACATATAAATATAATAGACACACACACACAGGCGCAACTGTGACACACACATACACAGGCACACATACATATACACACAAAAACACTGACACACACAGCAACACACTAACACACACACACACACACACACACACACACACACACACACACACACACACACACCAACGCCCACACACACACGCACGCACACACATACAGACACCTGAGACGAAACATAAAGTTTGTTTTCTTTAACGGCACCACTAGAGCACATTGGTTTATTATACATCGGCTGTTGGATGTCAAACATTTCGTAAATTTGACATATGGTCTTAGAGAGGAAACCCGCTACAATTTCCCATTAATAGCAAGATATCTTTTATATGCACGACTGGATAGCACATAGCACGGCCTATGATACACCAGTCATGGTGCACTGGCTGTTACGAGAAATAGCCCAGTAAGCCCACTGACGGGAATGGGTCTTAACCTGACCGCGCACCAGGCGAGCGCTTTATCACTGGGCTACGTCCCGCCCCCGATAAAATGACAGTTTATTTAACGACTCTTCAACACGTTGACACCGGAGACGAAGACTTGGTAGTAGCGGGTGGTACCCGACAGTAGACAACTGATCATCGTCATAGCAAAGTCGTCATCTGTAGGACAAATACGGAACTTTGTACCTTCAAAATACCTGGGCAGATCCTTACAAAAAAGGCCAACGCCCTTAATAAATGTTACCTTACCGCTCAGGATATAAAAAAGTTATTAATCAAACACAGGACGACACATCCTGATATGTCAGTCAGGCGTGCGGCTTATGGCTACTTTAAACATATTCTGGAACGGAGACGGATCTCGGGGTGGGGAAAACCTCAGTAGAACTACGCTTCGTCCGTGAACTGATACAGCAGGATGACATCGATACCGTGACGTGTTAACACGGTTACCTGGTCATTTTCAATCTTATTGTACCGACAAGGAAGACATATAAATACACAAAGGTGGTTCCGGGTGTATACACCAGTAACCTCAAATATACACTACAATATCACTAAAATAACCACAAACTAACCTGTTCTTGGTGTGTGGTGTCTGTAATGTGGTTGCTAACAGTATACGTAAGCAAAGTACGGTTTTGTTTTGTGACTAAGTTTTAAGAGTAACCACGTGCTCTGTCAATAACAACAGTTTTGTCTAAAAAAAAATATAAAATAGTACTCTGATCTTGGCACTCATTCCAGATATATTAATCAATGTGCTTCAGTGGTGTCATTAAACAAAAACACAGACTTTAAACTTTCGTTCTAGCTATCTAGGATAAGGGTTCAATGCTAGTTGCTAGAGACTACTGGTTCAGATGTTGGTTTAGTGGTCATTAGTAGCAAGGGATCTCTTATATGCACCATCCCAAAGACAGGATAGCATATACCACGGCCTTTGATATACCAGTCGTGGTGCACTGGCTGGAACGAACTATAGTCAATATCTTAACCACTAAACCTAATAGCTGGTGATTAAACAATGCGATGTAGGTTTTAAATAAACATTTCTTTCATTTCTCATGAACTCGGCTAGTACTAATATTTGGTTGAATTCTGACTACGGAAAACAGCACCAGCAATCCATGAATGGTCACACAGATAGAAACACAGACAGACAGACAGACAAATTGTTTATTAAAGTCTTAACCAGTTATGGTGTACATAAAAGTTGGCTCGTTGCTAACCGGTTGAAGTAACCTGTGTAGTTGAAGCGAGTTTCTCTCTCACACTAACCCACTGGACAATGAATCTATTTTGAATATAAGCACACAAATAAAATAATATTTATCATGATCATCACATTTGTCATCACCATCACCATCATTATCAAAACCATTATCATCATCATGTCCATAACCATTACCACCACCACTACCACCACCATAATCAACATTATTATCATCACCGTCATCATCAGTCTCGCCGCATCATCATTGTCATCGACATCGCCATCGCCATCGACATTACCACCACCACCATCATCATCATCGTCATCACCGCATTATCATCATCATCATCATCATCATCATCATTATCACCACTACCAAAATCATCACCACCATTACAAAAACATACTATTTTTTTGTCTATATACTGTTAAAAATAATTTGGTTCGTAAAATAATGAATGCAGCTCAACATAAAACAGAGCACGGATGTTCTTTTATAATGACTTTATTAGGCTTTCTGGGTTACAGAAATAATTATTTTCTATGTACGATTATGAGTAATAGCATTATAATAATATATAGAACAATGTATTCCTGCCTGAAACACATTTTAAACTGCTGCAAATTCTATCATCCTAAGTATTAAAATAGGTGTTTGGTGTCCTCACTCCCTGCCTCTC
>NC_054702.1:99579418-99634169 GCF_016097555.1 Gigantopelta aegis | reverse complement strand
AATATAATAAGGGCGTAGGTGGTTTAAAAGTAACGTGCAAAACAAGAGTTAAGTTAGTTTTGTTTAACTACACCACTAGAGCACATTGATTAATGAATCATCGGCTATTTGGATATCATTTTGACTTGTAGTCTTCAGATAACTATCGCAATATTCATTCATTAATGGTAAGATATCTTCCATCAGCACTTTCCCTGGATAGGACAGCACGTACCACGGTATTTGATATGCCAGTCATAGAGCACTGGTTGGGATGGGAAACGTGCTGTGAGAACAATAGCAATAAGACAATTATTACTCTCTATAGGATTCTTAAGTACATAAGCTACATTATCATTTTATCATGTTTATACAGATTAGACCATGGTGGGGTGTTCATGTGTTTGTGGGTTTGTTTTCTATTAAACATTGACTAGCAACCAGTTGAATGTTTGAACCAAGGGCAGCACCTGGCCCTGTCACTCCCAGACAGAACGCTAGATATGGTCTTTAAATGATAGCATTTTGCCTACAGGTGACGGGTTCGTCGCTTTTTGTGATCAAAATTTAAACTATGGGCTTGGTTTAAAATATAGTGAAAAGTACGTTTCTGAAAAGTAGATACCTCAACACTTAAAATTTAATACCTGCTTATAATTTATTAAAAGCTGAATTTTTACGTAGTAAATAGTCATTGTTTATTTCAATAATGTGCGTGTCTCAATTTATTTAATATAACATGTTCTATTTAGCAAGCTATAAATATATTCAAAAGACCGCGTTTCGTGCTATCTGTGAGTGAACAAGATTAGTATACTGTATGTCAGGTCAGGTCATATGTTTTAATGTAGGAAATGGATTAGGGTGGGGGGGGGGAGGGGACCATCTGCGCTTGGCAAGTGCAAGACAGCACAAGCAGCCCGACCAGTGTCGGTAGCGGGCGGGGTGTTTGGTGGTGCTATTGCAATTTGAAAATGTCCTGTAGGATTATGTCCAACAGAAAAAAGTTGCCGCATAATTTGACGCATAATTTTGAACGGTTCATCTAAATTTAATTGAAGCTATTTGGTTGATTTGACTTAGTTGGCCGAACTTGGCCCTTGATACTGTATGTGGCGTGGCGAACGTTGGGTGTTTTAATTCGGAACCATGTCGTACAGTTACCCCGTTTTATCTCGTATACTGCTTGCGGTAATCAATTCGAGGAAGATGAAATTCGCATTTTGTATGGTTGTGTTTTGTTTGTTGTTTGTTTTCTTTCTTCACAAAATGTCCATTAAACGATGATCTTCATTTTATATGTTAAGTCTTGCTTCAAAAAAGTTATTATGTTTTACAAATTATATGTTATGTCTTGCTTCAAAAAAGTTATTATGTTTTAATGTCTGGAACCAGGTTAAGTCATAGGTTTTGACGTGCACATTCAGAACAAGTTGTTGTAGCACACGCCTGTCATGGGCGCAAGCATCGACTTCGTCCGGCTCCTCCGTCCAGGACACCTCTGGAACCAACCTAACCTTGCGTTTTTAACTGCCGAAGAATAGTTTCATATTTTATATGTCGAAGGAACGTTTTGTGCATACTTGAATGAACTACTTTTATCTCACTATTCCTTGAGGCTTGTGTATTGTTTTTATATTTGCTTCTTTTATATTTACTTTTATGTGCATAAGGTTAGATACACGTCATTACATTATCTAATCTGTATGTATCGGTCGGGACAATACATTCCATCCCTTCCACAGCACTAATTTGCACAAAACAAAATCCAAAGAACAATTTCGTAAAAACATCTGTGACTGCGTTTGCCAAAAGGTCACATCGGTTACAGGTATGGTTAATTTATGGTTTGATTTGCCATAAAATGTTTGCCTAAACTAATATTACATTTTACGGTGACCGCGTCTGTGTACCAGCTGGTCTGAAATGGATGTCACTAGCGCAAATTTTATTTCTGCCTTGAAAAGAGCTTGCAGCCACACATGTCAATAACCTATGTAAAAGTCGAAATCAATATGCGACAGAAATAAGCATGAGTCATAGTCACTAAAAGTCATATGGAGTATATCAAGTCATGTGTCGCCACTTAAAACTATATTCGTGTCGGCAAATCACAATTTTCGTCTCTGTTTACAAACGAATTCAATATGACTTGCAGGTTTCGTGAGTAACCTGAACTCTGTGTCGTTATTTACTTACTAAAGTGACACGAACATACAGTGTATATTCAAGGTCGCTAGGGCTATGTGCATGTTTTATGTAAACATTATTCAGTACATTCAATTTGTACATGCAATGCAGCCATTTATGTAAACGCAGTCACGTTAATGTTCTTCCAAATCATTTAATATATAATACAACATAACCTGTATTAAGCAGCCACCTGAAAAGGTCACTTGAATATTCTACTATGGTGAAAATAACTTGCATTAAGCAGGCACCTGCCTAAAATGCCACATATACTATATAATGTAAATTAACCTGTGTTAAACAGTCACCTGTCTTAAAAGCTACAATATTACATGGATGACTTATGTGTTTGTTTTATTCAGTCTGACTGTATAATTTATAATAATAATATATTTGTGGTGTAGAGATTACTTATTTTGTGTGTTGGGTGGGGGTGGGAGTGGATGAGTGGGGTTATGTGAATAAGTAAGGGTGTTACCAAAGGGTCACATGGGAGGGGTGGGTGGAATATGTAACATTCTGGGAACAGTCGCTTTTGTAAGAGGCATTAACACATTATTTAGTATCTCATTTAATATTGTCAAGTTGTAGACTGAAGTTCGTCTACTGTCTATCATCTGCACGTGTGCGATGTTATGGTTAATGTGTGTAAGTGTGTCATAGGGGTGTGTTGTATGCGAGAGTGGGTAGCACACGTCGTGCACGGCTGAATCCGCTCAATGAAAACTGTCTGAATTATTTGGTTTCATTTTGAAAATGATTAAATTGTTCCTATTTATTATAGTTTCCTTGTAGGGACTGTCTGCAGCCACCTCCACACACGTTCCCTGTCTCGTGCTCATCATTATGTGTACAGCGTTTGACTATTCAAATGACAGATGGGTTTTCATTTTAATTTGCATATATCGTATAATCGGACATTCTACTGTAAATGTATATGCATTATAAAGCCAGTCTGTGAGTAAGTATTCGTCTGTGTATATGAGAGAGAGAGAGAGAGAGAGAGAGAGAGAGAGAGAGAGAGAGAGAGAGAGAGAGAGAGAGAGAGAGAGAGAGAGAGAGAGAGAGAGAGAGAGACAGACAGACAGACAGACAGACAGACAGACAGACAGACAGACAGACACACAGACACACACACACACACACACACACACACACACACACACACTGCTGGAACTAGCCCAATGGGCCAACCGACGGGGATCGATCCCAAACCGACACGCATCAAGCGAGCGCTTTACCACTGGGCTACGTCCCGCCCCCGTTCTAAACAGAGTAACAGTAAAAAGTGAAGGAGGAGAGACATAGTCTCCGCGGCTCCCCTTCTCCGCGACCCATGAAAGAGAGCAACACACACGCACGCACGCACGCACACACACACACACACAGAGAGGGGGGGGGGTGGAGTGAGAGAAAAGAAGGAGGAAAAACTGACAGAGAGCTACATATACAGACGGTACTAAACGTCATATTTCCATTGTACGGAACAGTATTTAAGTACCACGGCGGATTACGAAATACGACAATCAGTACGATTGGTCGACTGTGTTGTGGCATCAGTAGTAGAGTGGGTGGATAAAACGACGTATTTCACACCGTACATACGAGGATACCGTTCCTTGTCATCAACAGCTGGTGTTCCACTGTCGCGTGTGGGATGTTTTGGTCAATTGAGGAAGATCCGTCTGTTTTATACTGCTTAATGCATGTACCAGATGCAGGTGATCTTCTTACATACGATAACAGAGTAGAATCTATAATCGTGTCACTGTACGATGACGTCACAATTTATTTTTGTACTTATATTATTAGATTTATTTTTGTTTTTAGGATTATAAAAAATTGTGGTTAGATATAGACAAACTGTTATTGTATGTAGGAAGATCGAAATGTTATATTCTGTCTGAATTTTCGTGTTTATATCTAATTAAGTTTCAATTATGCTGTCATGGAAACACACACACACACACACACACACACACACACACACACAACACACACAACACACACACACACAGACACAAACACCCACACCCACACACACACACATAACACACACACACACACACACACACAACACACACACACACACACACACACACACACACACAAACACACACACACACACACACACACACACACACACACACACACACACACAGAGAGACACTGACACACACAGACACACCCAAACACAAACACACACACACACACACACACACACACACACACACACACGCACGCACACGCACACACAAACACACAGACACCACAGCTATCGGGGATGTCTGTCCAGGATAGTGTTAGTTGTTAGAGTGTTGTGGCCTTATACCTTTCCATTGAGTCTTCTAAAACTGATCTGGGTATATCCGGTACTGGGATGCGAACCCGGTATAGATCAGCCATAAGGCCGATTCGTTAACCACTATTCCACCGTTAAATGTGTTTGTTTAACGATACCACTAGAGTACATTGATTAACTAATCATCATCATAGTCAAACATTTGCAGCTTTGGACACCTAATCTTCATAAAAAAATACGCTTCGTTGTGTTTTTTCATTAGTTGCATGGAATCTTTTCTGTGCACTTTCCCAAAGACAGGAGAGCACACGCACGGGCCCGAATCTGGATAACAACGTTTATTCATATTAGAATTACTACCAAACGGCTGTATAGGGTTGTAAACGAATCACTACGTATTTTTACATGGATTACAACTAATATTGTGAGTAGAATGATAGAAATATTTAAGAAGAAAATGTTTTAGGCCAGCTAATTTTGCCCGAATATATGCATCGTTTTTGCCCCCTCCCCCGCCCCTCCCCTCCCTCGCTCCTTCCCTCCTTCGCTCCTCCCTCTCTCCTGCTCCTTCCCCGCTCCTCCCTCTCACCCGCTCCTCTCCCTCTCCCGCTCCTCTCCCCCCCCCCCCCCCCCCCCCCCCCCCCCCCCCCGTCTCGGACACTTATAAGACCACACACACTATGCTTCGACCGTGACAATATAACTGCCACCAAGCACGCTATTGGATTTACTTACAAGATGACAGATTTTGGGAGGTTCATTAAGATCAGCCTAGTAGCAATGCGCAGACATCACACATATACGTGTAATTATAGACTGGACACAACCCTCTGAACACGTTGACAACGTTGAAACGCTTACATCGCACAGAAGTGATCCATCAAACCGCGTGGTCGCCCTCAGCTGTAACGTGTAAAGTGTAATTATTACGAAAGGAAACCAATACATTTGTTTAACGACACCCCAGTGCATTTTAACTTAGCTATATGGTGATTTGGACACTTAGTCTAAACTGATCAGCAATAAGTACACGGCTGTCTTGAGAAGCCTGTGTCAAGTTAATAAGTGTGGGGCGGGACATAGTCCGGTAGTAAAGCGCTTGCTTTATGCATTGTCGGTCTAGGGTCAATCCCCGTCAGTGGGCCCACTGGGCAATTTCTCGTTCAAGCCAGTGTACCACGATTGGTATATCAAAGGCTGTGGCATGTGCTATCTTGTCTGCGGGACGGTGCATATAAAATATCCCTTGCTACCAATGCAAAACTGTAGCGGTTTCCTCTATAAGACTGTATGTTTAAATATATTATATTGTATGTGCTTTAATGGTGTCTTCAATCATGTATTTGGCAGGTGGTCACACCCACTCAGGATTCAAGCACGTCTGTTCTGGGTACATCTACGTTTACAGAGAAATGTTTCCAAGAAATATTAAAAGGAAAAAAAAACACCATTAATGCTAAAGAGAATAATAATACAGGTTTTTTTTTACATACTCCCCAACCCCCGCCCGCTACCGACCCCGGTCGGGCTGCTGGTACTCCCTTACACTTGCAATGTGATGTGACACTGAATGTCAGTTTCACGGTCAGTTTGCTGATAGTATGCATGAGAGGTTTGATTGCACTCGCTCATTTATGTTATATATATAAATAAATAAATGCTAAATTATAGATACGCATAATATATATAACAAACTTTCTACTTATGCATTCACATTCACATGCAGGGAAAACTTAATTGTACAAAATTAGGTTTCTTTTTTCAAAGGCTTTAAAACAATAAAAAGCTAACCGTCTTATTATTCTTTCATTGTTGTTATTTAACAGTTCTATAAATTTAAATATACTAGGGTTATTTTTATAATATTTTGGTATGTAATGTCTGATAGATTTGTACATAGGACAAACAAGTATACAAAGGAATTCATCTTCTATTAAATTACAAGTAACATGGTTATGATGTATTATGTAGAATAAGGATCAGGATCGGTTTATTCACCTATCTCGGTGGTGTTGTGGTTAAGCCATCTCTTAGGTACGGGGCTCACAGCCCGGTACTGGCTTCCACACATAACTAATTTCAACGACTAATTGGGCAGGTGTAAGACCACTACACCCTCTTCTCTCTCACTAACAACTAACAACTAATCCACTGTCCTGGACAGACAGCCCAAATAGCTGGTGTGTGTGTTTGAACCTATAAGCACGAAAATAAGTTGAAAAAGAAATTAAATATTCGCCAAAACCAGCATGGCTACAGACAAGAATACATACAGAAACCAAACAGTTGTATAGTGAGTTAAAATATTTGCCATGAATCCTTAAAAACAAATGGTCTGCTATAGAAATGTTTGTTTTTAAGCATAAAATCTTAATATCATAATAAAAAGAACTTTTTAATACAGAATGAAATTAATCTTCTATATATCCACATTTAAACATACTACAAAGTCTATATTTCCCTTAGGACATTACGATGCCTCCTCACTTCAATAAGCAATTTATGCTATAAAACATATTAGTCATGGTAAGATCGCCTAAATTATCAAATATTTGAACTGTACTCGGAAATAGGTGGCTGCAGTCAGTCTACCGTTTGACTGAAGGTTCAAGCATAACTCGTTGCTTAAAAACTAATAAAACTCGCTTTCACTCGTTAGATACATTTTAAAACAACTCGTTGTGAGATAAATGGTATCTAACGGCCACTCATCTATTATTCTCTATTTATTTAATGACACCACTAGAGCACATTGATTTATTAATTATCGGCTATTCGGTGTATACCATTTGGTAATTCTGAGAGAGAAAACCCGCTGCATTTTACCATTAGTAGCAAGGGATCTTTTATATGCACCATCCCACAGTCAGGATAGCACACACCACGGTCTTTGATATACCAGTCGTGGTGCTTTGCGTGAAACGTGAAATAGCCCAATGGGTCCCCCGACGGGGATCGATCCTACACCGATCGCGTATCATGCGAGCGCTTTACCACTGGGCTACGTCCTGCAACCCACAGGTTTGACTGTATGTGTATTTTGATATCATCAATCAATCAACAAACCATCCACCGCTTACATCCACCGACGGTTCAAGCACGACTGTCTTGGGCACGTTCTCCAAACTTCTACTGTGGGCTATGAAATTTACAATTTGAATAAGACGTGATTTTTTTAATGCATCATAACTAAATTTACATTGCATCAAGCCTAACTATGAAATGAATTAGTCGCAAATAGAGCGGGTAACCAAATTATACAACTAGGGTTAGTTGTATTTAAGTTAAAGGAAACATGTCACGTAAACCATATTTGGCACCAACCATGTACAATTAATTATAAATTGAATCACCTAAAAAAAATATATATAAAAAATTAATTACTTAAAATATCTCCATAAAAGAACCCCAGATACGAGCTCTTAGCGGAAATTGCCGATCTTTAATGAGCAGGGCAATCACGAGGTCCCTGACGTCAGAGACGCGTCGCTTGATCTGAAGCCGTACACTTAAAAGCATTAGTCCGTACCACTCATAAAGAATCTAAGACTTGCACAGCTTACCAAAACAATGAGTGTTCGTTCGCAAAACGTTTTGCCGTATCAATATGAGCTGTTAGTAAATGAAGAAAGACACACATTTACTTACAACAGTGATACTGAAGAAAAAACGGATAGCGAGTCGGAGGGTGGAGAAACTGATGGTGCCAGACCAGACCGGTCGACCAATTTACAGCCCGGAGCCCGAAAGTAACCCGGAGACAAAACCAAAACTCTGATGCTAATGCCGAGGTGTATACTGTTCATATTTAGCATGAAGATACACCTCGATATGATGTATTTAAATATGTAAAAAATATAAATGTAGGACAAACATTTTTTTTTTTTTTTTTTTTTTTAGAAAATATCGCATTTTTTATGTTCGGGCTGTACATAATGAAACAAACGCTCTAATTTACGACAAGGCGCTTCACTTTCATTAACCTGGCTTGTAAAACAACATAAATGACTTGAGAGTATAATCAACTTTTAAACTAAATATATTTCTATTTGCATCAATAGAACGAAATGGGGTTATAGTATTTTTCTCTCATAAAAAAAAGTAGCATATTATTAGGCTTATTGGTAGAGTGCGTTAGAGTAAAAACGACCACTCACGATACCCAAGTGATAATTTTCTTTTCTTTGGTACTACGTAATTGGTCAGTTTTGTAATTTTAGATGGGAAAGTCTACTTAATCAAGGGTTTTACAGCATTATTTACAGTAATGAAGCAGGGCGGCTAATAATGTCCATTAACATTGTACTATAGTCGCGACAGGTTACGCCACAATACCCTGTAATCTTAAAAAAACTGGCACGTATTTTGTACGCATGTCTAGACCGTGGTAATCACTTGCCTGGTCGATACCCTGCAATATACACCTGCCAATCAGGAATCACATGTGCAGGCCACAAAAAAAAAGGACCAATTAACTAAAACAACACTCCGATTCTCAAGTCAGCCCGTGGATGAAACATAATAGTTATTTCGACACCGACAGTAGTGGGTTTTTTTGTATTGAACTTCGTGTTGCTTTGGGGCTTCGGGCATTGAGGAACGTTTTTGTAACGTATTCCGCCCGAAGATTAAAAACATTATTTAAAATTATTATTGTTTTCTACACGTTTTTTAAAAACATATTTAAATACATCGTACTGAGATGTATCCTCATGCCAAATCCCATGTTTGTATATGCCATATTTAATTACTTATTGACGTTTCCTTCTTCGGACGGTGAATACAGATTTTGTTATGTAGGCCTACAGCCCTAACATGAAAAATCTTTTTTTTTCCAAAAAAATAAATAAATAAAAAATTCTACATTTTTGTTTTAACATATATAAATACATCATGCTGAGGTGTATCTTTGTGCCAAATATGTACAATGTACACCTCGGCATTCGCAACCGAGTACTGTTTTTGTCTCCGGGTAACGTTCGGGCTCCGGGCTGTAATTAGGCGGACACCAAAGTACTATGCGGTGTTGGTGTCCAATCTTTTCTTTTGCGATAAAATACACGCGTCTTTCTTCGGATACAATCCTTTGGAAAACCATAAAAAGACAATCCCGATCGTTTAAACTGTTTATTTTTACACCCGAAGGCCGCGCAGTACGGCACTGTTGGACTGAAAAGATCGTAAGCCCCTTACTCCATATATAAACAGTTAACAACAATGGAAGAGTACAGCGGCTCTGACGTCACTTCCCTTTTTTTCCGAACGCTCACGAAGAAATATGCATAAATCGTACTTTGATACTGGTTAGCGCAATTTCTTCATTTTAAGTTAACTACACGTATTTTATTGTTATAAAGTTATTTGTATATTATTTTTATATCATTTTTCTTTTAAAATGAGCTATAATATGGTCTCGTGTCATGTTTCCTTTAACATAGGTGTCGATTTAGCCCAGGTTTGACTATACGTGTATTTAGTTACCACTACACGGCTATCTGGACAGCTAGTGTAACGGGATTATCTGATGCACTTTACCGATACGTTCAGATTAATGAGCTTAAGTAAAGCGATCTGTCTCCAGAAACAGTTCCATTTTTTTGTTCCCTTTACACAAGATTTCTCTAATACGTAAAACATGTTTTGTTCATATGCAATACCAGATCCGGCTAATCTGTTTTTAATGTGTCATTGAGGGGGAAACACATTTTTTATGTAGCTTTAAATATTGATTATGTATTTGTGAACGTTAGCGGTTGATATAAAACGACAGCTATCATATTAGTGTTTCTCTGTCAGCGAAATACGGGTCATTTTAGTGACGTGCGTACTGCGTAATCGAATGAAAAACGACTTAAATCACCGTTTGTGTAAAGCTTGGAATTTATATGTAGGTACCTACAGTGAAACCTACATATAAAGTTAAAACTTTGTTTTGTTTAACGACACTACTAGAGCACATTGATTTATTAATCATCGGCTGTTGGTTGTAAAACATTTGGTAATTTTGACACAATAGTCTTAAAAGAGAAAACCCGGTACATTGATTCCATTACTAGTAAGGGATGTTTTATATACACCAGCGACAGGGATGTTTTATATACACCAGCGACAGGGATGTTTTATATACACCACCGACAGGGATCTTTTATATACACCACCGACAGGGATGTTTTATATACACCAGCGACAGGGATGTTTTATATACACCAGCGACAGGGATCTTTTATATACACCAGCGACAGGGATGTTTTATATACACCACCGACAGGGATCTTTTATATACACCAGCGACAGGGATGTTTTATATACACCACCGACAGGGATCTTTTATATACACCAGCGACAGGGATGTTTTATATACACCACCGACAGGGATGTTTTATATACACCAGCGACAGGGATGTTTTATATACACCAGCGACAGGGATGTTTTATATACACCACCGACAGGGATGTTTTATATACACCACCGACAGGGATGTTTTATATACACCAGCGACAGGGATGTTTTATATACACCACCGACAGGGATGTTTTATATACACCACCGACAGGGATGTTTTATATACACCAGCGACAGGGATGTTTTATATACACCAGCGACAGGGATGTTTTATATACACCACCGACAGGGATCTTTTATATACACCAGCGACAGGGATGTTTTATATACACCACCGACAGGGATGTTTTATATACACCAGCGACAGGGATGTTTTATATACACCAGCGACAGGGATGTTTTATATACACCAGCGACAGGGATGTTTTATATACACCAGCGACAGGGATGTTTTATATACACCACCGACAGGGATGTTTTATATACACCAGCGACAGGGATGTTTTATATACACCAGCGACAGGGATGTTTTATATACACCAGCGACAGGGATGTTTTATATACACCACCGACAGGGATGTTTTATATACACCACCGACAGGGATGTTTTATATACACCACCGACAGGGATGTTTTATATACACCAGCGACAGGGATGTTTTATATACACCAGCGACAGGGATGTTTTATATACACCACCGACAGGGATCTTTTATATACACCAGCGACAGGGATGTTTTATATACACCACCGACAGGGATGTTTTATATACACCACCGACAGGGATGTTTTATATACACCAGCGACAGGGATGTTTTATATACACCAGCGACAGGGATGTTTTATATACACCACCGACAGGGATGTTTTATATACACCAGCGACAGGGATGTTTTATATACACCACCGACAGGGATGTTTTATATACACCAGCGACAGGGATGTTTTATATACACCAGCGACAGGGATGTTTTATATACACCAGCGACAGGGATGTTTTATATACACCAGCGACAGGGATGTTTTATATACACCACCGACAGGGATGTTTTATATACACCAGCGACAGGGATGTTTTATATACACCAGCGACAGGGATGTTTTATATACACCACCGACAGGGATGTTTTATATACACCACCGACAGGGATGTTTTATATACACCACCGACAGGGATGTTTTATATACACCAGCGACAGGGATGTTTTATATACACCACCGACAGGGATGTTTTATATACACCAGCGACAGGGATGTTTTATATACACCACCGACAGGGATGTTTTATATACACCAGCGACAGGGATGTTTTATATACACCACCGACAGGGATGTTTTATATACACCAGCGACAGGGATGTTTTATATACACCAGCGACAGGGATGTTTTATATACACCACCGACAGGGATGTTTTATATACACCACCGACAGGGATGTTTTATATACACCACCGACAGGGATGTTTTATATACACCAGCGACAGGGATGTTTTATATACACCAGCGACAGGGATGTTTTATATACACCACCGACAGGGATGTTTTATATACACCAGCGACAGGGATGTTTTATATACACCACCGACAGGGATCGATCTCAGACCGACCGCGTATCAAGCGAGCGCTTTACCACTGGAATACGCCCCATCCAACTTACATATGAAGGCCATCCTCCGAGTGACCTACAAATACCGCTAAGTTTTCATCACTAGATTTCGATGAAAACATTGGACTTGACAACAGTTCACGGCGGTTGCCACTGGTGGGACAGGGTATGCTCACCTTTCGCGAACACCTGGCCTGAGTTCAGTCAGATTGAGCAGAGAAACGTCCGCTAGACTGGTTTATGCGTTTCATAGTAAACCAAATGGCCACGTCTGGAACCAATCAAATGGCCTCAGATTACAGTTATCTTCCCATTTGGTTGTCCAAAAACCGGAAGTTTCACCGCGCAAGTAGTCTGCTGTTTGACTGTGATTATTTCATGGCAGACAGCTATGAAGTGGCAACTGTTTGACTGAAGTGACAGGGGATAGCATGTAGTTTGTAAACATGTGTAACTTGTTGACATTGAAGACTTGTTTGTGGTAATTCCGGCCCATGCAAAAGTAATGCTTTTTGTGTAAAATGGGTGTACTCCGGCCTGGTTTAGAGGGTGTGTCTGTTTAAACCAATATGCTGGGAGAAAGAGCTGGACAACAGGGGTTGCCCTTTTCAGGGTATGTGTCCCCCATGCAGGCAAAGGTACATACAAACCTTCACGGGCCTGCTGATATTAATAAAAATGTTATAGCCACTAAGGCTATATAGAAACATATAGTGAAATTAATTGTGGTCTGAGGCCTGATATAGTTCACACATTACACCGGTTAAATGCTTGATTCTGATGAAAATATTATAACCAAAGAGGTGAAATTACACAGACTGATTGTGCATACCACAAGGAATTTGAAAACTAATTTATTTATTTTCTAAATATTTTATTAAATTAAAAAACATTTTTTTTGAATTTATTAAAAATTAAAATTAAAATTTTCAACTTTTAAATTTCAAGTTCCTCCAAAATAGCATAAAATGACCTCTGATGTTACTACAGGTTGTTGCAATATTTTTTAACAGTTTTGAGCTAATAATTTGGTAAAAAAAGAGCAAAAGTTGGATTTTGTTAGTCAGTATTGAGATTTTAAATTTTTTACATATTGAATTTTAATGAGTTTCTCAATTATTGCAATTGGACAGAAGATCTAAATATAATGAATATATCACTACCAAATGTAATTAAACACTTTAAATAAATAGTATACAGTTTTTAACAAGATTAAGTACTCTAATAATACATTTCACCTACATTTATGTAAATTACACACTTCAGTCATTTTTCAAAAATGGTCTTTTATCCTTAGAAAATCTAATAGGCTAATATTCTATGCTGTCTGAATGTATTTATTGTGTTCAGTAATCAGATGCTGGTATACTTGTCAAGTTTATTGCAGAAAATGTGCCAAAAAGGTTAACATTTGGCTTGTAATACATATGGCAGAATAATCCATAATGCATATTCAGTGGTCATTACTACAAACATCCTTCCAATCAAGAAATACTACACTGAGGTATCCCAGACACTGGCACATGACTACACTTGTTAACAGTTATCACTGGAAACTGAAAAATATGGTGCAAGTACCTCTTGGTAGGATTTATATCAGCATTTTGTGACAAAATCTTCATTTTCAAAGTTGTCGTCAACAAAAAACATATTATGGTGTATACCTAAGTAATATCTGTAGGGCATATTCATATTAATATGCATTTATATGGACTGTTTTGCCTTTTACAAAGTGGCTACATGTCTAATACAGTAAATGAAGTAGATTAAGTAAATACAGCAGGTCAAAATTGAATATGAGGCCTATCATGTCTAATTTTTCCTGAAATTAGTGTGTAAACATTTGTTGCAAATGGCCCCAATTTTGTGACTTTCACCATCCCTCTGACACATTTCTAATAATGTATCATGAATTCAGTCACCATATCTTTACTAAGCCTTCACTTATCATATCTAAAATGCAAAATTTTACAGTTTTAGATTTTTTTGTTTTTCAAAAATTTAAATTTAAGTTTAATATTTCATTAAAAATGAAGTAAAATCTAATGAGTGATTTTTTTTCCTTTAAATATTTCAAAATCTTTCCAAGACAACACTGTGCAGATAGAACATATGTAGAAGAAAAAATAGCTGCTCATTGTATGAAGAAATTCCAAAATTTGATAAAGTTATTACATTTTGAAGTTGGTGTCCCTCAAGTTTCCATTGGTAAAATTGGCCATGGCAAGGCACTGTGGTAGGTGTTTTAACACAGCCTCTATATACTCTCAGTTTCAAGGTGACATACCGATACTTACTGAGCATTGCTTTAATATGTATATCATTGGAATGCATTAGTGTGGGCCAGTTTTTAGGGGGGAAAATGGACTGATAGGCCTCAGATTACAGTTATCTTCCCATTTGGTTGTCCAAAATCCGGAAGTTTCACCGCGCAAGTAGTCTGCTGTTTGACTGTGATTATTTCATGGCAGACAGCTATGAAGTGGCAACTGTTTGACTGAAGTGACAGGGGATAGCATGTAGTTTGTAAACATGTGTAACTTGTTGACATTGAAGACTTGTTTGTGGTAATTCCGGCCCATGCAAAAGTAGTGCTTTTTGTGTAAAATGGGTGTACTCCGGCCTGGTTTAGAGGGTGTGTCTGTTTAAACCAATATGCTGGGAGAAAGAGCTGGACAACAGGGGTTGTCCTTTTCAGGGTATGTGTCCCCCATGCAGGCAAAGGTACATACAAAACTTCACGGGCCTGCTGATATTAATAAAAATGTTATAGCCACTAAGGCTATATAGAAACATATAGCGAAATTAATTGTGGTCTGAGGCCAAATGGCGTTAGCGAAACCTGGGGCTGGTATCTCCATTATTTGAACAGTGATTCATGAGTGCAAGTCATGATAACTGTTCAAATATCTAATAAGTTCTGCCTTTGATTTGTCAAACCAATGTAGAGTGTGGACGTCCTGGTACAGGCAAAGATGGATGTATTGGGCTGTTTTCTTGGTTTGTCGGTTAGATACTTTTAGCGAATAGTCTCTCATAACTCAGTATAGAGTGGCTCGTTACAAGTTTATAATTTATATGGCTTGTTGTTCTGTTGTAATGAGTTGCGACTTTAATAAAGTATCTGTGTCTCTGTCTTTTTGTCTGTCTGTCTTTCAAGCGGAACATGTTGCTTTAATTGGCGGGAACAGTCACCGTATCATTTTGACTCTTCCTTGTGCAGAGGTACGGTTTGAAAATTGTTAATGGTTTTGTTCAGGGGCCTAATTTATTTATTTTATTTATTTCAACTTATATTTGTGTTTATATCCAATTAAGTTTCAAGCACGCTATCCTGGGCACACACCTCAGCTATCTGGACAGTGGGTTAATTGTTAGTGGTTAGTGAGAGAGAAGAGGGTGTAATGAGTGGTCTTACACCGAGTCGTTATAACTCGTTCTGGGTGGATGCCGGTACCGGGCTGCGGACCCTGTACCTACCAGCCTTATGTCCGATGACTTATCCACGACACCATCGAGGCAGGTCGGGGCCTAGTTCACAAAGCTCTCTCCAGTTACATCCCATCATCCTTCCTTGCAAGTGTTTTTGCACTACAGTGCGAGATGGTGAAGTTGCGATATTTTACAGCAACAGACCCCAGGGCCCCGTTCCACGAAACGATCTTAGCCCTAA
Source organism: Gigantopelta aegis (assembly GCF_016097555.1). Classification (NCBI taxonomy): domain Eukaryota; kingdom Metazoa; phylum Mollusca; class Gastropoda; order Neomphalida; family Peltospiridae; genus Gigantopelta; species Gigantopelta aegis. The sequence goes on along the minus strand of NC_054702.1, from coordinate 99,618,075 downwards.
GATCACCTTAAGTGCAATTTCAATTTCAATTCTTTATTCACTCAGACCATATACATGGTACATGAGGTAATATAGTACAGCTACAGCTACTTAAGGCGATCTAGGCGCTAAGATCGCTTCGTGGACCGGGGCTCAACTGGTTTGAAAGCACTATATGTGATCTTGACATAGATGTAATGCCCATTATTTACATGTATTTGGATGCAGGAAGATCCATATTTTTTGTTTCTGGACAGATAGCTAACTTTTGCAGATTGAAAAAAAAAGCGGACCAAGATAAGGATTTTTTTTTTTTTTTTTTTTAATATGTAAATGAAAAGAGTAAAAATGTAGGATTTTCTTTTTAAGAAGTCGACCTATCCTGCACAATCTTTTTTAAGGCCTACACATGTTATGCACTGGATATTGCATAAAATTGCGAGAATTAATGTAAAATTTAAAATACATAATAATGAATTCTATTGAATTCCAGTTCGTGTTGTACTGGGGTTCTGTAATATTCTAAAACATTTCTTTATATTATTTTGTCTTGCAGAATGAAGACTGTAATATCGCGCCGTTAATTAATCGAGATTTTAGGCGCGATGTCCGAGTGTATCAAATTTTAATATTTTACAATAATTATGGTTTTATGTGATATTTGGTAACTGAACTGGCAAAAAGACAGAGAATCAGCCACCTTTTTATAAAAAAATTATTATTATTATTATTATTTTAATAGAATAAGTCGGTGTCATGCTTGACAAACTGAGTTTTTTTTTACATTTCTCTTCTGTAGCATGTCATGTTCGATGCTACTGTTTAAACTAAGGTCGATATATTGTTTTTAATAAAACACATTTTACTGCTACAAAGTACACGTATTGTCGAAATGTGTTATTGTTGGTGGGGTTTTTGGTGGGGGGTTTTTGTGGGGGGGGGGGGTTTGGGGGGGTTCTTCTCTTAAAATCAATTATGTTGAAAACTGGAATATGTTGGGGACATTTTCCGTTAGGATTACAACAACCATTGTACTGAATCGTGTTGTGTTGTGCTATGTTGGTAGTTTTCTACTGCACTGTACTGCAGTGTATTGTATAAACAACCGAACAATCTTATAAAACTAAATTTAATTAATTAATAATAGTAAACAAAACCCATGGAAAAACAATATGCTAGTATATTTAACCATGACGCCACTACTTGCTTACAACTGACATACATTCATACTATTTACCAACATGCTGCACTGGCCATGTGTTGATGTTTACACACCACACACACAAATTCACACACAGGTATATTGTTTTCCCGTTGCCGACAGTAGTACTTTGTACCAGGTTGTAGTTAGTCCGTTGGTTCATCGATCTTCAGTCTCTCAACAGACTATAGACCGGTGAGTCATTCTAGGAAACGAGAAACACTAGCTATATAGCATCCAGCGGCTACCACCGATGTATGAATATCGTATTTATTTATAGTAGGCCATCGACGGCGGGTTTGCGTGTCTAACTGGGGCCACCGCTGTACCAACACCATGCCAATGCCAACAGCGAGCTGTTTTCCACAACGTCAATATGATCGATCACACGCAGGAGTTCACTGACTTCTTGCACGGTTCCGCGGTCTTCCAGTGTTAATGGTCTCTAGTTACTACTGCTTGCATGGGCAAAATCCATCTATGTCAGTTGCGACGAGGGGTGTACCTAGAGGAGGGGGGGGGGGGAAGGCTAGGATGCAGGAGTTTTTCAGGGAGAAGGTATAACGTTATAAAAATGGCACATACAATATTCAAAAGTACACTGACAATGTAGTATGTGTGTAGAAATCCTTCCCAAAAACACCATGCTCGAAACTCTAGTGGTATATGAGCATGTAAAAAGTATTCGCACTCGCACCCAAAAACACCAGTGTCCCCCATAAACAAAAATAAATCTATTGTATTTATTTGTTCATACTGGATTGTTCGGTGTACTTGAAAATTCGAAGGGGAGGGGTGCACACACCCAACGCCATCCCTCTGGATCCACGCCTGAGGGTAGTTGTACCACCAGAACCCCCCACCCCCCTTTCAAATGTCTAAATAATGACAGTCATTTCTTATGAAAAATGTTGTATGTAAAATGGTTCAGAATATGAATTCGAAAGTTAAACCAAATATTTAACCAATTCTGGTGAAATAATTAATTGGCGTTTTTTTGTGACTTGTTCCGTTCTTTACAGTTGCCAGTGTTGTTAGCGAGGCAACACTATACTCTAAAAAGATGTTATTAATTAACGTACCGTAACCGTATTTTATTTATAATCTGCAAAACGTTTATTTCTGACCCAAGTTATTGAGCTTGCGACAGTGTGTTAATGAACTGACCCCGATGTCGTGAACTATAGGCCATGAAATGTAAAGATGAATTGTGTGGTTTATGATCCCCTCACAAAAAAAAAAAAAATGAAAATAATCTGAAAGAAAAAGTTTGAAAAACGAAACATTAGCTCTGAAATAAATAATCTCTTAAGCTTTGAAAATTATTATTCCTTGACCGATTCAAAAAAGTAGGCAAATATTCCATAAAAATAGATTGCTTGCTGTGAAGATTGCACATTGAGTTCACGACGTTATCGTCTTGGAAATTATAACCTTTAGTTCGTGGATCACGCAATGTCCCACTAACGCAAGAAAACTAGATTGAATTAGACCGATTTTGTGCTGAGAATTTCTTCAAACAGTCGCTTTCCTTGTCATTTCCGGCACCTATACCACTGGAGAGATCAATGGTATCGTAGATAGGGGAGTTGTTTAAGCCATTTGCATTACAATGGTAATGGTGTATTGGTTGCATAGCACTAAATCAGAAGATTCCAGGTCATAGTTCAAGGCGCATCAATAAATCTATGAGGAGTAACATTAATTGCCGATCTGCCTGTAGTTATTTTATGTAAATGTCACTATATCAGCTCCATAAATTCTTGTTTTATTTTCGTTATAGATACGCATAGGAGATGGTACTAAGTGCAATGCAATGGCAATTTTCTGCAAAAATGCGGATTGTCAGTATAAATATAAATCATTTAAATCCCATATAGCACATGATTTTCTTAAACGTCTATGATTACACACTAAGTATGTGTCTTGCCTTGGTAGATTGATATCACTTTTATTTATTTTAAAGAGACAAGCCCTAGTTTTTAAACACTACGACGTATTTGTCACGATTTAAGTTGTTTTGATGATTGAAATAAGACATTACACAGATTTTATTGTTTAGATTCTCTATTTCCTTCCATTCTGTTCATCAGTTGTTTCTAATACCATGAAATGCATTAAAAAAAAAATAATTAACAACAGCGTGACAGACTCTTGTTGCACCAAACATTGTGTCCATTTTCATGGGTTGAAACGGGTCTGTGATTTTAAAATATAAGTTTAAAAAACCCCATAAAAAACAAAAAACAACAACAAACAAACAAACATTCTGACCAGCGAGAAATAATTTAGCATTGTGCAACCGAAAACGAGTGATTAGCTTGTGAGTGTACTTTGAGTGGCGGTCTGATCGATGGCAAGGCAATACTAACCATGTCCATCGATGACTAACACCAAATGAAGCACCCTCTGGAGACTTCCGTCCTAGATAATTACTGATGGGCTCTCCAGTGTTTCTTGTCCGCTATATATCTATAACCTTTTACTCTTTTCTCTGAACCATTTGTTCCACTGCCGTCAGTAGTGGCTGCCTTTTCTTCAGCCAATAATCTCATAACAGCATTGTCATTTAATCGCTATTATTATAGCCGTTTCTAAAAGGGGCAACAGTCAGGATACTTTCGAGTCCTGCCGCATCGAGATTCAAGGCAACATGTTTGCATTTCTATAATGACAGTTTTTAGCACCCTATTTGTGAAATATTTGAAAAAGATCGCAGCCTTCTTTTTACTGTTTTCAATTCTAAAAAGTTAAAGGTTGTTTTGTTTAACGACACCAGTAGAGCACATTGATTTATTAATAATCGGCTATTGGATGTCAAACTTTTATATTCACGCTCCCGCAGACAGGATAGAATATACCACGGCCTTTGATACAGCAGTCGTGGGGCACTGGCTGGGACGAGACATTTATAATGAAAGTTCTTTCTTGTCACATGTACACATAATAGCATCTTGGTATACGAACTTGCGTCATGGCATGCATTTAAAATATACCTTAAAATCTGAGTGTATATAAATGGCTAGTAGTTTGTTTGTTCAACATTGATTAAGTAATCACCAGCTATTGAATGTCAAACATTTGTTAAGTGTGAACCTAACACCAAATGAAAGTTTGTTTTGTTTAACGACACCACTAGAGCACATTGATTAATTAATCATCGGTTATTGGATGTCAAACATTTGGTAATTCTGACACGTAGTCAGCAGAGGAAACCCGCAGCATTTTTCCTAATGCAACAAAGGTTTTTTTTTTGGTTTATGTACTTCCGCTAGACAGGACCAGTTGTGGTGCACTGATTGGAACAAGAAATAAAACAATCAGGTGAATAGATCCACTGAGGTGGTTCAATCCTGCGACGCAAACACCACAAGCCAGCACTCAACCGACTGAGCTAAATCCCGCCCCTAGTCTTCAGTGAAACCCCGATACATATTTCCATTAGCAGCAAGGGATCTTTATTTGCATTGCATAACCAGGACAGCACATACCGCAGTTGAATCATGGTCAGGGCCCGGTAACATAATGCACTCGTAACACTTACGTCAGACGTACAGAATACATAATGTGTGACGTACGTCTGACGTAAGTGTTACGAGCGCTTTGTGTTACCGTTCCCTGGTGCTTTGTCTGTGGTAGGACTGAAATGTAAAGAGGAAGGCTATGATTCCATTGAACTGTGTGCAGTTAATAGGCGTATCCGCACACTGTCGGAACACGTATATACGTATGGTTCAGGTTCGAAATAATTATACGGTATGTGCACAAGTACGGACATGATTAAAAAGAGATGTTTACAGAGTATGTATTTTACTGATGGGCTGGCGTCTTTAGAATTCAGCCTTATTATATGCGATGTGGTATTAAATGATGTAACAAATAAAAAATACCATAATGGTAATTGATAAAATAATTTCTGTATATAAAACAACGAATAAAGAATCAAAGACTACAACCACAACGTCATATCCGTGTTATTAATCGGTAGACAATACACTTATTAAATGTTTTATAAGTTGGTAACATTAGGTCTGTTTACATTTATTTGACTCGAACGTGTAGGCATCGGTTGCGGGGTTGGTGGTGGTAGAGGAAGGGGACACACTTCTCCCAACACTGGATATAATGCATCCTCCATCCCCCGTTAAAAATCAAATTAATACATAGCTAACCCAGAGCCGTAGCTAGGATCTTTTTTCTTTTTTTTAGGGAGGGGGGGGGGGGGGGGGGGGGGGCAGATGAATTCTTGGAACGAACGAGCATGGAAGGCGCAGGACACTAGTGGGTCCAGTGGCATGTCCCAAGGAAATGTTGAAATCTAGAGCTCTGAAATACCATTTTGCAGCAATTTCAAGGAGGTTACATACTCAAGTATCAATAACCAGTGCAACTACCCCCCCCCCCCCCCCACCGCTAGCTACGGCCTTCTAACCCTTCCAACTGTTATCATTTTCTGACGCCTATGGAACGAATTATTCGACAACGTGACGCAAAATAGTTTTCTTTTAAAACGCATATTCTAGTTAGAACAGGATTTATTTAAATGCGTATATTCTACATGTAGTTATTATTACTGTTACATGTATCTCCTCGTTTGAAGCTTGTTTAAGTTTCACAATTCGCAATTTTACAAACCTAAGTTGGAGGCCAGCAAAAAATAATTTTATAATATATATTTTTAGGAGAGAATGCCTGAACCCCATTAGAAACTTAACTGGCTACAGTCTAGACACCCCCCCCCCTCCCCCCCCCCCCCCCGCCCCCACACACACACACACATACACACTTTCATACTTTACTGCCTGCTATCTTCTTGAGATTTTTTTTTTTAATTTTAAACAAAATTACTCTAATCATAACACTTCTTCCGCCCACACCACTTTGTATTCACCTGGCCCGGACTAATGGTTTTAACGTTCGAGGATGAACCATTGTAACCCAGCGGGTGTTATTAAACATTCACTGAATAGACAAACCGGGTCGATGAGGAGTTCGATACGCGAAGCCAAATCAGTGATAGATGGCTTGAATGTATGTCACGTACTAGCGCATCGCACACACTTAAAATAGAACATCACGTCAGCTGCTTTATATACGCTCCATTTGTCAGATTAGCTTTAAAAGGAAAGGAATGTTTGCTTAACGACACATCAAAACACTGTTTAATCTGTTAGGTTTTTCATGTGTGATATTTACGAAACTTGCTGGTTGAGAAGTACGAGCGTTAGCGAACAATTCCACTCTTTCCAACTGAAGTTCTAACTAATATCTGTGTGCCCATATCCATTTAAGGTTCAAGAACGTCCACCCTGGGTTTTAGTTGGTATCTCCTCGCGACGAGTCTCGTCGATGGGATATAGAATGAACGAACGAATGAATGAATGAATGAGTGAATGAGAGTGAGTGAGTGAGTGAGTGAGTGAGTGATTGATTGAATGAATGAATGAATGAATGAATGAATGAATGAATGAATGAATGAATGAATGAATGAATGGATGGATGTTTAACGACACCCCAGCGCGAAACATACATCGGTTATTGGGTGTCAAACTATGTTAAATGCAAAAAATAAGTCGATGGGATATATAGCGTCTTGCCCATACGTACATGCGCATGCACATACATATGTGGTACGACGACGTAACTTTATTTCTCGTCCGATTTTCATGAAACTTCATATATGGAAATAGGATCGTGATATCTTTAACAAGTTCGCGTTTCGCCTCTCTGCGTCACTATTACTAACAATAAATACAGGTATACATTTTCAACACTCTAGCGCGACTTCATTTCTCATCTGATTTTCATGAAACTTGACTTACAGGAATAGGATGATGCAATCGTGAGGGATTTGTACCGTTTCCGATTCCTTCTTTCCAATACGCATGTGTTCTAGTCTGTATAGCTAATACTTTTATTTCCAACATAGTTGTTTTATGTTCTATGATTATTAAGTTATAAAAGGTATGAACATGATCTGTTCACAATGAACAGTGACCTCTTCGGGAGGGCGAGCGCTTGGGGGTTTTGTGGTGGGGTTTTTTTTTGCGCTTAACGTCAGATGAATGCGACATGATAGAAGATCCTGGTACCAGACAAATTGTTCGCGAGCGCTCGGCCTCCTGAGAGACATAGGCGAATGAGAAGGTGGATGATGGGGGTGAGGGGCTTGTCATGGTGGAGGGGCTTCTCATGGTATATGGATTTTTATGCGAAAATCAAGACACCTAAAAAATTTAAATTAAAGGAAAAATCCTTGCGACTTTATAGCAAAGTGCCATCTCATACGGCTATGTTGAGCAGTCTTATATTATAGATAGTTCTCTGTTTTTTAGTACACGTGATCAATAAAGCTTTAACTATAATTATATATTGAGTTTAAATGAATAGCGGTGTTGATGTTAATGTTAAGGTTTACCGACTGTTGATGCTATTTTAATGTTTGTGTTTATTGAGTGTTGATGTTAACTCAGTATTGATATTAATAATAGTATTGATGATGTTTTAATGTTTGCGTTAACTGAATGTCGATACTAACTCAGTGATGGTGTTAATTGAATATTGATATAATTAATAACTGAGTATTGATGTTATTTTAATGTTTGCGTGAACTGAATGTCGATACTAACTCAATGATGGTGTTAATGGAATATTTATATAATAACTGTGTATTGGGTTTAATAAAGTTTTGTTCTGTTCTGATGTTATTTTAATGCTTGTGTTAACTGAATGTCGATATTATGATGGTGTTAATTGAATGTTGCATGTATTGTTATTATGGTAATTAAATGTTGATGTTTATTTAGTGTTACCATTTATTCAAGAACAATTTTTAACTGAGTGTTGATGTTTTTTTAATGGTTGTGTTAATTGAATGTTGATAGACATACACAATGATGTCACTTTAAAAACCACATAGATAATAGTTCTAGTTTGCATTACGTGTTTACACGAGCATGCTTGAAATATCTGGCAGACGAGTTCCCACGCCTATCTCTTACTATCTGTCGGAGATAAATATAACAAAGAGGAATTCCTTTTGGCAGGCAGGAGGTACCGGCTGCGAATAGCGGAAATTGGGCAGGTTGTGACGACAGAGGGCGCGTCTGACGTCACCGTTTCCTCTTAACGATTCGGTCTGCAGAGAAAACAGTAAACATAACAGTAATATGCAGCTCAGTGCACGTGCATGCGCGTCACAAATATTAAAATGTGTGACGTGTGCGCAGGCTGTGGGCGTAATCACTGGCTGCCCACGTTGGATACATGTTTTAATGTATGCAGATTTATGGGAGGAAAACGAAAGTTACATGCGGAAACAGAGTAGAGATCATAGATTGTCATATTGGGTCAGGTGCAGCATCGGTTTACCAATTACATTGCTCATTCAGTTAGTTTTATTCCAAAGGTGGCTCGTGTTTGGAGACATGCTAATTTTATAATCAGTCTTTAAAAGTGATTCATAATGTACTGAGATAAATAAAAAAAAGTTTGTTTTGTTTAACAATACCACTAGAGCACATTAATTTATCATCGACTATTGGATGTCAAGGATTTGTTAATTTCGACTCGTTATTTACAGTGAAAACTCGCTACATTTTCCATTAACAGCAAGGGATCTTTCATATGCACTTTCCCAAAGACAGGACATCTCAGACGTTTTATATGCCAGTCGTGGGGCATACCAGTACATACCAGTAGAAATATATATTTTATCTATTTATTTCAGTTAATATACATTTCAATTTTAATATATTCCTGTTGTGGTAAATACATAATAATGCCAGTTGAAACCTGTTTCTGTTGCATTCAGTAAACACACAGTTCAGTTTAAAACTCCAATTCAGTGATTGTATTAATGATATTAGTTTCTCGTTGTGTTTTGTGAGCATCTGAAGAACGATTTTGTTCTTAAATGAACACGTTGTTATCCTACAAAATAGTTCTGTGCGTAAACAGCGGCAAATAATCAAGTTATTTATCAAACCGTAGATTACACACAAGATCAAAGGCTACAAAAGCCGACCGTGGAAATAATACCGTGTGATTCATGCCAAGCGTGGTGTTGTTGATATTACTGCCAATTCTCATTCTAATAGCCTTGTCATAAAACGGAATTACGAGGAAATTGACTTGATTAATATTACACATTCGTGTCTGATTTTTACAGGTATTACCCGCAAGACAGAAGGAATTCAGTTTTTATTATAATGTTAAGCATGCAAATAAAATAAATCATGCCATGACAAAATAATAGATCGAATCATTTAGGCGACGCTTGGTGAACGGTCCAAAATAGAAACAAATCGATGCTAAAATAAATATTTGATCTTATTCCATAAACTGGTTGTTTCAATCATGGACATAACACATGCAGTATAAGTGTTACCGTATGTTAGTAGAGGGTGTACAAAAAGTATCAAATTGGTGTTTATTGTTTGCATTGCTCTTTGTTAGTCTTGGTTCTGTTATACTCACGATCTTGTAAGTAATAGTGCAGTAATGTACGGTCGAGTTTTAAAAAGTAGGTTTGCGGTAAGGCTATTTCACGATTCTTATTACGTTAAATGAATAGACGAGAGTATACTAACACGTTGTGCATGCTCTTTGCACCTAGTTCAGAAATTATATTTCTTATATCATCAATTAGCTATAAAAGGTAACCCACAGGCGGTATTCGGATAGCTGCGGTGTGTGCCTAGGACAGCGTGATTGAACCGTAACTGCGAACATTAAATTAAAATAATGAACGAATGTTAAAGGCGCAGACAAGTTAGTTTCAGCCCGTACAAATGGACACTGTTTAGTTATCTACAAACTTGCAACACATTTGGACAGGGTTATAACAAAGAGAAGCTAAAGTCTGTGATGTTTAAACGGAGGAATACCGTCCAAATTAAGCTAAACCTTGTCTCGATAACCATTACTTCTCAGATGAACGTGTGTTTTTAGAATTATGAAAAATGCATTTTGGTGTATTACAAAATCCTGGATGACCAGAACCACATCAGGTGTACGAAAATGAATATTCTAATTAATAAAATGTAAGTACTTCTAATTTAAATTATCAAAAAACGGCTTTAATAGTATAAAACTATGACGTAGTGCTTAAACACTAAGGCCTGTCACTTGAAGATGCTGATTTTATAACTGTGTAAAGATGTCTCGAAACAACAATTTTGTTTCTTCTCAGCTATATAAAATATAATACAAATGTAGTTATGTGTCCTTTTTTATTGTTGTTGTTGTTGCCAGAGCAAATTATTTAATTGCTTGGTATGATAAATCTAGTACTGAAAGGTGTCATTGTGTATCATTCATGAGATTAGCTTGGTGGTTTTGTGACTCAGTCCAAACAGATCATTACAAACGGCCAACTACTATGATTAAGGCTTATAGCAAACACTCCCACACCGACGCATCCCTAAACGATCTCATATCCCAAACGGGCCCATTGCGATTCCTACGAAACATTACCATATGATCTGGAACCAGAAAGTTTGAATAGCTAAAATATTCGGACACGGTGATTTACGGTTATTGCTGATCTATCGATTACTATTAGTAAGACTGACAGGAAGGACGATTATTCCGCCATGGTCAACTGACAGCAAAGTCGAGCTAGCGTACATCAACATGATATATAGGCCTACAAATGTATATTATTTACACACCGTTAGTTCGGTGTCGTTACGCGCGACTGGATCCATATTATATATTTCACGCGCAATGAGATGAAAACAAACGGGTTCATTTTAAATCTATTACTTCTGACAGGCTCGTAGGAACGGGGGGGGGGGGGGGGGGGGGGCTGGTGGGTAGGATGGGGATGGGGATGGATTGGGGCTGTGCCCCTCATTTCAGGACGAAAATGTACGGGTGTTTTCCAACCCTATATAAATAAAGATGATTATGTGACAGACAGACAGACAGACAGATAGTTTATTAAAGTCTCACCTAATTTAGTATCTATGTTTGTGCTGTTTAAAATTTGTTTTGTTTAACGACACCACTAGAGCACATTGATTTATTAATCATCGGCTATTGGATGTCAAACATATGGTCATGTTGACAGTCCTAGACAGGAAACCCGCTACATTTTCCATTAGTAGCAAGGGATATTTTATATGCACCTTTCCACAGACAGAATTGCACATACCACGGCTTTGATATACCAGTCGTGGTGCACTGGTTGGAACGAGAAATAGCCCAAAGGGCCCACCGACGGGGATCGATCCCAGACCGACCGCGCATCAGGCGTGTGCTTTACCACTGGGCTACGTCCCGCCCCTTGGTATGCAAATACAAGCACTATAAATTGTTAAATTGTAATGAGCCACTCTATACTGAGTTATGAAAGCATCGAAAGCTGACACAACTGTCTTGAATTTTGATACTTTAAATACTGAACACAATATCTTGTCTATAGGCTACTGCAATGTGAACATTCTCCAATATATTTCAGCTAAAACATTTATAGAACGATTACAAAATAGGCGGGAACGTCTGGAATTATTTCACACATGTAGTTCGTTTGCGTCAAAAGAAGACAGACGAATTGGCATATAACTGTATACTAAATAATGATAAAAACATGTCATGACGTTTTAAAGTCATACCAGCGGTCCTAATATATATATATAATCTATATATAATATATTAAATCTATGTAAATAAAAACGTTTCTTAACAAATTTTCACCAAACTGTATAGATTAAATACCTTTTCAATACAGGGGTGAAGACAGAACGCTGGAATAGCCAATTCAGGCAGTTGTATTTGAATCGTTATTATATGGTACGTAAACTTGAGTTGTTTTACCTCGTTTCTTCCATCAGCTGCCTTCATACAGGTATCAAGGGGGCGAGACGTAAAGCGCTCGCTTGATGCGCGGTCGGTTTGGGGTCGATCCCCGTCAGTGGGCCCATTGGGCTATTTCTCACTCCAGCCAGTGCACCACGACTGGTATATCAATGGTATGTGCTATCCTGTCTATGGGATGGTGCATATAAAAGATCCCTTGCTGCTAATCGAAAAGAGTAGCCCATGAAGTGGCGACAGCGGATTTGCTCTCTCAGTATCTGTGTAATCCTTCACCATATGTCTGACGACATATAACCATACACAAAATGTGTTGAATGCGTCGTTAAATAAAACATTTCCTTCCTTCAAACAGGTATCAAAAAAACGAAGAAAAGAAACGAAGAAGAGGTATTTTATTTATCTAATTCGATGGTAGGTTGATAATAATTCGAATAAAACCCAGATTTGTTTTAATTAAGACTTTTTTTTCTTTTTTTATATAAAGACATTATTCGAGCTAGTATGGGTTTAAAACTTAATATGTTCTATACGAGATCAAACATCATTCACTGTAGAGTTCATCTGTTATCTGTCGATGCATATGGACTATGCTAATGTTTTCACGGTAATAAACATGTAGGCCCTATATATGTTTCAATATATATTTTTTTGTGTTTTTAAATTATTAATATATAGAACTTTTAGCTTCTCTGTGATATTGTTTGAAATATTTTAGAACAGTGATTCATAAGCCTTCTAACGCTGGCTAATTTCGCTTAATTTTCTACATGTAAATGATACCACGTCACACACACAAAACACACACACACACACACACACACACACACACACACGCGCACGCGCACGCACACGCACGCACGCACGCACGCACTGATTGGTAGATCTCTTATTAAAGGTAAATACTAGTATGACAATAAAACTAAAGTTTGTTTTGTTTAACGACATCACCTGAGCACAACGATTAATTAATCTTCGGCTATTGGATGTCAAACATTTGATAATTATGACTCGTAGTCAACAGAGGAAACCCGCTACATTTTTCCTAATGCAGCAAGGGATCTTTTATATGCACATTTCCACAGAAAGGACAGCACATACCACGACCTTTGATATACCACTCGTGGTCCACTGGCTGGAACAAGGAATAGCTCAATGGGTCCACTGACGGGGATCGATCATAGACCGACCGCGCATCAGGCGAACACTTTACCACTGGGCTACGCCCCGCCCCAGTATGACAATAAAATATATGAACCAATATATTTGCGTCTGACAGCATACCTATCGTCCGTACTTAATGTTTATCTGCACGCGTTGTCCGACACTAATATTTAATCATATATGACATGAACACATTACTTAGTAACATATCGAGTTGAACTATTATACAGTCGAGCATACTATATCGGAAACATTGTGGAAAACACAGAAAATAAATAAATAAACAATGAAACAAACAACAAAACTGCATGCGTATATCTTAAACGCATGGTGGTATGTGATATCCTGCTTGTGGGTATTGCATATAAACTCAAATTTTGTTTTATTTAACGACACCACTACAGTACATTGATTTATTAATCATCGGCTTTTGGATGTTAAGATTTGGTGATTTTATTTTATATGCACCATCTCACAGAAAGCATAGCACATACGACGGCCTTTGATATACCAGTCGCAGTACAATGGCTGGAACGAGAAATAGCCCAATGGGCCCACAGACTGGGATCGATCCCAGACCGACCAGGCATCAGGCGAGCGTTTTACCACCGGTCTATGTCAAGACCCTGCACATTAACAACCTAGCTCCTCTTGGTCGTCTAAAGGAATGGTCTGTAAGGTGTCAAGGGTTTCTTCTCATTAGTTTGTGGATGATAAATATTCTTGTTCTTTTCATTTTTTTTTTTTTTTTCATGTCCGAGTCTTAAAGCGGCCATCATCATCATCATCAGGAAATGTTTTATTTAACGACGCACTCAACGCATTTTATTAACGGTTATATGACATCGGATCCATCATCATCAGATGCATTACCATCAGCTGTTAAAGCTGTTTATAAAGCCTGTATTACACATAAATAGTATGCTTCAGGGATTTTAGAAAGTAACAAGACATAATTGTACCTAAAAAGTAAAACACAGCGTTATCCTAATCGTAAACTCTATTAACGTGCCTCTATCCGTTTAAGGTTCAGGCACGTCTCTACCACACCCAATATCTGGCATGGCCTGCGGTCGGGTGTGGGACAGAAGCACAGTGTAATAACTCATTTAAATGACCAGTGGAGTTTTGTGGCGTATAAACATAATGTGTTCAATCTATTTGTAATGTAACATGTCTGCAAATTCTTATCCCAACCCCCATATTTTAAATAAAATGTAAAATACATTTTAAATGTTACATTTTGTGAGATTAAAAGTACAAGTGTCACTGTTAATCATTAGAAAGTATTTTTGCATTATGATGCAATTTTGCACCTGAAGATATCATAAAAACGTTTCTGAAAATCGCGCAAGAAGTTTTAGCATGAAAAAACCAGGCCTATTTTTAGTAAAAAATTCACGAGAACGAGTCATTCAAAAGAATTAATTTGCTGACAATGCATCAAACCAGTAGCAGAACGTTTTGTCCCATGCTAGAATGATGACCAGTCTTGATGCATCACTGTAGCATTTGTCTAAACCAGATTCGGTGCCTTTAACCGGAATTCATCGCAACATGACTTACCGATATCAACAAACGCACGTGACTTATGTCCGATCGGCCTCGCTTTCACTGCAGCACTAACAGCTTCGCGCCAAAAGTGGAAATGGTGTTCGACGGAGATCTCCGAGTGTAAATTCCTCTCCCGTGTTGTCATCAGGCAGACACAGAAATGCAGCTATAATAAAACTATTTTTATCGCAGAACGCGGCGCACGACCTTTTCCCGACAACAAACCCAGTATATTTAGAAAGCGAGGGTTCCTCTGCGATAAGAATGGAAACTTGGTGCTCACTTTCGTGAACGCATTACTTTGGTAGTCGTCCAAATGGGTTAGCTTGCATAAAAACTTTAAAAAGTACAGTCAGCTTTTAGAGATGATCGCAAATAATCAAGACGTAAATACAAGTAGATGAATCGCTTGTTTTGCTTCCTCAGGAAGTGACATCATCAACATGGGCTTTGTTTACTCGTGTAGCAGTTGTAAACAGCCACAAAGATGATAATAAGTCGGGTACAGCCTTGACTTGTGGCGTCAATAACACCCAACGAGAACACTGATTCCACAATGGCTACTGGGGAGGCTAATTTTTAACGTTCATATTTCTAAGGTGCGAATCCAATGGTTGTGTTGGATAGTTCATCAATATTAACGTCGACTGCATGTTAATCTTGATGAACTATGTGCTGGGGTGCACACCTCTTTTTAAACTTCGAATTTCCCCGAAAAGCCGTGTTAAACAGCGGAAATATAATGATGAATTTGTATCTCTTAATGAGGGAGATGGAATGTCGTGATCATTTCAAAGTTCGATGAAATCTGTTAATATTCCGGGGTCGAAATTGGCTGACGTTCCTGCCGGATATTCGGTCCGACAAGCTAGAACTGGCGTTCTGAATGAAAACCTGTCGGACCAAACATGGTTCACTTACACTAATGTGAGAATCAAAACCTGTCGGACCAAACATGGTTCACTTACACTAATGTGAGAATATAAACGTAAAATAATCCTGTCTGTGGGATGGTGCATATAAAATATACCTTGCTACTAATGAAAAATGTATCGGGTTTCCTCTCTAAAACTATATGTCACAATTACAAAATATTTGACATCCAATAGCCGATGATTATTAAATCAATGTGCTTTGGTGGTGTCATTAAAGAAACCAAAGTTTAACGTGTTGATGTTGTCGGGCCTATATAGCTATCGGAACATGTCAACTGGAGGGGTCTTCTATTAATTCGTCCTTCAATTAGGGAGTGGGGCACATACTCTGGCCACCTAGTGAAAAACATGAATTTTGACTACCTATTACGTTTTAATATGATGTGCACAGCTTTATTAAACTGTTCCATATAATTGAAATATCTTAAATGAAATAACCGTTACATTTTAGTGAAATGTTCTTCTAAAATGCATATCAAAACCCAGTTATGCATCACACCCGATCAGCCCCAAGTTCAGCTAGCAAACGTTTTGCTAACGTTCGCGAACAATTTGATTGGTTTCCGACGTGGCCATTTGGTTTACCGTGCAGCGAACGTTTTTTCTGCTAGGTCTGGTTGAACGCAGCCCATCATCCTGAGTCAGCTACTGGTATCCAACGCATGCACACAAACACACCACGCATACCTGTTAAAGAGAATTCTAATGATATGATCGTATTCAGAAGAAAAAGATCAGCATAAATTGTATTTTTCAGCGTCATAAAACCGCGTTCTGCCATCCGTTAACCCAACTCGGTGCTTAGTCATTCTGATATATGTTTCAAATAATTACACTTTTGACACTGGTGGTAAATAGTATTATCATAATGAAGGTGTTCAATATGAGATGCACTACACCAAACGTTTTGCCATTGGTGATAATGTTAACAATTCGTTTAAGAGTTTGAACCCGCCGAGACATAAAAAGCATGACACCTTGCATTTTATCTTTTGGCAAGAAAACAGGGTATCACTTCGCATTTAAAATATTTAAGGAAAGCGTTTAACAGTAATCCACGTTTTCTATTGTATCTTATCTTGATTTTAACTTTCAGTGTACCTTGTATAATACATGTACAGAATATATGGGTACCTAAATACTAAGAATAGATAACAGTAACTTCACAAATAAGAGACTGTTACATATCACTGACAAACAGAAGACTAGTTTAGTTAGTTACAAGGCAACCTACCGTTGATCTAAAGCTCTCCACTAATAATAGCAAAGAAAATGCATGGTCCTACACTTCTTACGATCGATTTAAACTAGTTAATATGGTATTTCAGAGTCGTTACATTCTGCGATACATAAAGAGAAAATACTTTTGAATTTATGAATTAGAGAGTGAAAGATAAAGAGGCAACAGATCAAGAAAAACAGATCAAGAAAGAGAGGGAGAGCGGTGAAGGGAGAACGGGATTGCACACACCAGATCGACACACACTCACTCACACACACACACACACAGACAGAGAGAGAGAGAGAGAGAGAGAGAGAGAGAGAGAGAGAGAGAGAGAGAGAGAGAGAGAGAGAGAGAGAGAGAGAGAGAGAGAGAGAGAGAGAGAGAGAGAGAGAGAGAGAGGAGAGAGAGGGGGCGGGGGACCGAGGGGAGTGGGATAGGGAGAGATCAAAATTGCACATATCAGACTTTACACACAGAGAAATAAAAAGCGAATCAAGAAAGAAAGAGGAAGGAACGAAAGAAAGAAAGAAAAACTAAATAAAAATAATAAAATTAGGGCTCTTGTGTGCATCCGTCAACCGTATCTACTAGTATATATGTTACGAGAAAGTCGTATGTGTCGGGAGCGGTGTTTAACAGCTCGATGTCTGTTCTGATCCGTGTTCCAAAACACCTGTACAACGTCAGGGGCGGCGCTCGTCGTCGCCTGCTTCCTGTAACCCACAGTCAGTCGGCTGTAATTGACAGACTGGCAACACTTGCAGATTAATTACAGAACGCAGGCAAGATACCATTGTGAAAAATTGCAGATTTGCCTGTCAGGAAAGTCACAGGGAGCGCAACACTGGGAGTTGAAATTCTGGCAGTTTTGCCGGAGTCGGTAACCTTGGAAGAGGCCATTGCATGGTCATACGTATGCCATTCAACTTATATCATTGAAAAACAACCAACAAAGCAAACGAAAACAAGATTTCTTCTGGGTTTTTTAAAGAACTCAACTACGTGGATTCCTGTCGATTGGTTCTCTGTGTAGATTCCCTGGTGGTGGTGTACTTCGCCAAGCTAGCCTCCAAGAGCTTCACAATGACACCACCAATAACAACCAACATTAAATACATAACAATGAAGTTACGCATCTCCACTTGGCTGTTGACGTCAAACGTTTGAATCCATTGAGCCAATGTCACAAATGTTAAAGTTTTGATTTACCAATGCTTTCAATCAACATAATTTATTTCCCCACCCCACCCCCACCACCCCCTTCAAAATGTACAAGTACGTGACACCAGCAAATACATATTTAAACAATGGAAACAACTAACCAGCGCTGTTGGGGTAACATGTTTATCTGTCTCTTAGTACTCTCATTGATCGCACTTCCCAAACCAGCATTGGTCGCTGTTCCCTAAAGCTTTATTACCCCATTCATTCTGAAGTACAGGCACCCCCCCCCACACACACACACACACACAGACACGCACACATACACACAGACACGCACACACAGTTCTTAAGGACTCAGTTGGTAGGTGGAAGGCCACCACACCCTCTTCCCTCTCACTAACCACTAAACAACTAACCCACTGTCCTGTACAGACAGCCCAGATAGCTGAGGTGTGTGCCCAGGATAGCGTGCTTGAAACTTAATTGAATATAAGCACGAAAATAAATTGAAATGAATGAGTTTCAATATCGTATTGTTTATAAAGTCCAAACACATCTGATGACACTTGGCTGCAGGTGTTACGTGGATAATAAAAGATCAAAACCCTTTTGACATCCAAAGCAGCAAATCCACGGGAATCAAAGACTTAAATCGGATTAGGAATTGCACGCTTGTCTCCATAAAATCACCATTAAACAGTGTAATATTTTATTTATTTATCTTTAACAGAATAGCCGATTTATATAGCGGAATTACAATTACGTTTCAGAGTAATATTTACAAAAGTAAAACAGTAACAGTAAGTATACATCAGTTGTCTGTTTTTTCAACGATCTTTTTGCAGAGGGGCAGGACGTAGCCGAGAGGTAAAGCGCTCGCTTGATGCGCGTTCGGTTTGGGATCGATCCCCGTCGGTTAGCCCGTTTGGCTATTTCTCAGTGCACCACAACTGGTATATCAAAGGCCGTGGCATGAGTCATCCTGTCTGTTGGATGGTGCACATAAAAGATCTCTTGCTACTAATGCAAAAATGTACCGGGTTTTCTCTCTAATACTATATGTCAAAATTACCAAATATTTGACATCCAATGGCCGATGATTAATAAATCAATGTGTTCTAGCGGTGTCGTTAAACAAAACAAACTTCTTCTTTTTAGTGATATTAATTGCACACTGTACATACCTTGGTGTGTTTTAGTAAGGGACTGTCCTGAGTTTGGTGTCATGGTAACATGTTTACGACTAACTGATCCTTTTTGATGACTAAAATTACATGTTCCTGTTTACAATATTAGTGCCTGTACAAACAGGGTGTTTGTTGTCCTATTATTTTCAGAAGGCCAAACAAGATTTTACCTTTCAATAATTCCGTACGTACGAAAACATATATATTACGAACAATATATATATTAACTTCTAAAACATATTAGAACACGACTGCAAACACGTTGGATATACAGATACTGATATTCTAAACACAAGATGTACCTGTAGTCGCCAAAAAGCATCAGTTAGTCAGAAATATCTTACAATGGCTGCAAACTGAGGACGGTCATTTTACGTCTCAAATTAGAATTGGGTGAACAATGCTTTGGCAGTTGGGACATTTGGGGCTGCTACATACTTCGATACCACGCCATTTGGAAAATAAAATACAGTTAAACTACTGAAATGCTTTCAATTTTAATCAAGATCAAAGAACAAGTATTTGTCCAAAACATGCACCAGGTCAAGATGCCAAGTGAAAGCGGGTTTCATAACAACAGTATAAACACACTTCATGTCTTGGGTAGAATTTAACGCTGTTGGACACTCCGTTATATTAACACGCCGTGGGAGGTAGCAACGATCGACATACGACACATACGGTGTTGTTGTCTTGACTTCGGTAACAACAGTGATACAAATTTTGGCACCAGCGATCTAACAAATTAGCTCGGTACCGCACCTACGATATACACAAATTACTTCACGGTGCTTACTAGTATACTGTGCACAAAGCATCCATGGATAAACTGTTTTATAAACGTTATGTCCATTTTTTTTATTACATGCTATAAAACCAATTGCATTGTACATGTGAACTGATTTAATATATACTGTTTTAAAACACAAATATGCACCTCTGTCAAAGGTAGTTGTGGTTGGGAGAACAGGACTTTACTCCTTTTAGACATGTGTGTGTGTGTGTGTATATATATATATATATATATATATATATATATATATATATATATATATATATATACATGTATATACTAGTATATATGTATCATTGATCGAAAAGTAATGCTGTGTCTTTTATCACTTGTTGCTTGGTATTTTATGCTGGTATTTTTCATTCAAAAATTTAAAAAACAAAATATCAAAAGAAGAGTAGGTTTTTTGTTAGTTGTTGTTTTGTTTGTTTTGTAAATGCTATTACATTTATATATGTCAGGTAAAATATTGACTGTCAAATGCTAAGAGTTCTTCACTATAGAATATTTTCAAAATCATGTAATTAAGTCGTTTTTCGTTTTCAATAAGCTAATGGACTGGTTCCAACGCTATATGATTTATAGTGACTTGCAGTACAACTGTTCCAGTGACTGTTAGTGTGTCGGTGTCAGCTGGGGTCTATAACTCCTCGAGTTCTGGGTGCGTCTCTATGATTCATGCCATATAGTGTGGCTTGTAGGGGAAACAGATTAAGTGATTTGTTCAGATTACTGGGGAAAGATGCTGCTTACATAATGGACTCGGCGACGCTGATCCTGCACAGACTTTTAGTATTGTAAAATAAATGAAATTTGTAACTGCCATTTCGTGAAGAGTTCAGGAGGGGGGGTAAATCAGAGGCTGATAATTCACCTGAAGGAAGGAAATGTTTTATTTAACGACGCACATTTTATTTGGCGTCGGACATATGGTTAAGGACCACACAGATATTGAGAAAGGAAACCCGCTGTCGCCACTTCATGGGCTACTCTTTTCGATCACCAGCAAAGGATCTTTTATATGCACCGTCACACAGACATGATAACACATACCACGGACTTTGATATACCAGTCGTGGTTCACTGGCTGGAGCAAGAAATAGCCCAATGAGCCCACCAACGGGGATCGATCCCAGAACGGCCACGCATCAAGCGAACGCTTTACCACTGGGCTACGTAGTTTACCTGAAGTGATGCGGCTCGTGGGATCGATCCCTTCCTGGATCCATTGGGTTAACAATATATTAAGTTAGCACCAGCGCTTCACGAGAGGCGCATTAAAGTTAATATTTTTTTCTTCTTTTTTTGTCGACACCCCTAGAGCACATTGATTAATCATCGGCTGTTGGATGTCAGTATTTTTTGCTCCATCCAGTGCACCACGGCTGGTATGAAGGCCGTGGTATATGCTATCCTGTCTGTGGGATTGTGCATTTAAAAGATCCCTTGCTACTAATGGAAAAATGTAGCGAATTTCCTTTCTCTCTAAAACTATATGTCAAAATTACCAATGTGTTCTAGTGGTGTTGTTAAAACAAACTTTTTTCTTATTTTTTTGGATGTCAGACATTTGGTAATTCTTATACGTAGTATACAAAGGAAATCCGCTGCATTTGGCTGATATAGTGTACAGCTGTTATAGTGTACAGCTGTTATAGTGTGTGGCTGATACAGTGTACAGCTGTTATAGTGTGTGGCTGATATAGTGTACAGCTGTTATAGTGTACAGCTGTCATAGTGTGTGGCTGATATAGTGTACAGCTGTTATAGTGTGTGGCTGATATAGTGTACAGCTGTTATAGTGTGTGGCTGATATAGTGTACAGCTGTTATAGTGTGTGGCTGATATAGTGTACAGCTGTTATAGTGTGTGGCTGATATAGTGTACAGCTGTTATAGTGTGTGGCTGATATAGTGTACAGCTGTTATAGTGTGTGGCTGATATAGTGTACAGCTGTTATAGTGTGTGGCTGATATAGTGTACAGCTGTTATAGTGTGTGGCTGATATAGTGTACAGCTGTTATAGTGTGTGGCTGATATAGTGTACAGCTGTTATAGTGTGTGGCTGATATAGTGTACAGCTGATATAGTGTACAGCTGTTATAGTGTGTGGCTGATATAGTGTACAGCTGTTATAGTGTGTGGCTGATATAGTGTACAGCTGATATAGTGTACAGCTGTTATAGTGTGTGGCTGATATAGTGTACAGCTGTTATAGTGTGTGGCTGATATAGTGTACAGCTGGTATACTGTACAGCTGTTATAGTGTGTGGCTGATATAGTGTACAGCTGTTTAGGCTGTTTGAAATTAACTTTCGAATTTTTATATTGATGTTGATCTTTCATTCATATACGTACTTTTGTTTGACACCCAACAGTCAATGTATTTTTCGTGCTGTGGTGTTATTAAACATTCATTCATTCATTCATTCATTCATTCATTCATTCATTCATATAGCAAATGCTGTGGTATGACAAACCTGATTATACGGGAGTTTGTATAAGGAACGCCTTGTTGATTATGAAAAATAATATCATATGTGGCGTCTGTCGACTTCTTCATTAACGATCTGTATCCAGGTCTGTGCCACGTGTGATAATTAAGAGATCAGACTCCTAACAGCATCTGATTACTCAGTGTGCTGATGGGTCGTGTTGTACAAATACTCCCTGCCTTTAATGCCAGTGCGCATACACAAATCCACGGAAAAGTGATGTTGTAGAAGAGACGAGTCAGAAGAGATATTAAGTATGTATGTAGTATAGATTAGCCAGCAGAGACGGCATACCATTATCAAGATGTACCAGGGAATTAGAGTTAGTATTGGTCAACGGATGGGTTGTAAACGAAAGAAGACGGGGAGAGAGATAACGGACGTGTCGTACAAGTTTATCAAGCATTAAACATATTAGATTCAGATCCCACAAGTGAAATGGGGGTGGGGGGGGGGGGAGACAGAGAGAGAGAGAGAGAGAGAGAGAGAGAGAGAGAGAGAGAGAGAGAGAGAGAGAGAGAGAGAGAGAGATGGACAGAGACAGAGACAGAGAGAGACAGACAGACAGACATATAGAGACAGAGACAGAGAAAGAGGGAGGGAGACAAAGAGAGGGAGGGAGACAAAGAGAGGGAGAGAGAGAGAGAAACAGACAATGAACTAGAGACAGACAGACAAGGGCACAGACAGAGAAACAGACACAGGAAGATATATTTTTAAAAATCCCAGAAAGATAGGCAGAGAAAGTGAGAGAAAGAGAGGGGCAGAAACAGGAAACGACAGAGGGAAGGAGAGATGGAGAAACAGGTATATACAGATAGGAACAGAGATAAAGATTGGCGACAGCCCTGGTTCCAAGGTTTCGTACCCCAAAGAACGCGCTTAAACCTTAAATACGGTGATTTTGACTTCATCTCTACAACTGTCGTTCCAACCAGTGCACCACTACTGGTATATCAAAGCCCACGGTATGTGCGTTCCTGTCTGTTGGATGGTGCATATAAAGATCCCTTAAGTTGCTACTAATGGGAAAATGTAGCGGCTTTCCTCTCTAAGACAGTATGACAAAATTACCAAATGTTTGACATCCAATGGCTAATAATTAATCAATCAATGTGCTCTAGTGGTGTCGTTAAACAACAACAACAAAACGTTTCATCTCTACAACCAGACCATCTGTGAATCGCGCATGAGTCAGGGACTGCGCACAACACGTCTGTACTAAAATGGTCGTATACTCTTTCCTGGTTACAAGCTGCAGATTCTCCCCTCGTAAAACTGTCACGGGTTTTCTTTCTAAATGGTCGTATACTCTTTCCTGGTTACAAGCTGCAGATTCTCCCTCGTAAAACTGTCACGGGTTTTCTTTCTAAATGGTCGTATACTCTTTCCTGGTTACAAGCTGCAGATTCTCCCTCGTAAAACTGTCACGGGTTTTCTATCTAAATGGCCGTATACTCTTTCCTGGTTACAAGCTGCAGATTCTCCCCTCGTAAAACTGTCACGGGTTTTCTTTCTAAATGGCCGTATACTATACTCTTTCCTGGTTACAAGCTGCAGATTCTCCCCTCGTAAAACTGTCACGGGTTTTCTTTTTAAATGGTCGTATACTCTTTCCTGGTTACAAGCTGCAGATTCTCCCTCGTAAAACTGTCACGGGTTTTCTTTCTAAATGGTCGTATACTCTTTCCTGGTTACAAGCTGCAGATTCTCCCTCGTAAAACTGTCACGGGTTTTCTTTCTAAATGGTCGTATACTCTTTCCTGGTTACAAGCTGCAGATTCTCCCCTCGTAAAACTGTCACGGGTTTTCTTTCTAAATGGTCGTATACTCTTTCCTGGTTACAAATGGCCGTATACTCTTTCCTGGTTACAAGCTGCAGATTCTCCCCTCGTAAAACTGTCACGGGTTTTCTTTCTAAATGGTCGTATACTCTTTCCTGGTTACAAGCTGCAGATTCTCCCCTCGTAAAACTGTCACGGGTTTTCTTTCTAAATGGCCGTATACTCTTTCCTGGTTACAAGCTGCAGATTCTCCCCTCGTAAAACTGTCACGGGTTTTCTTTTTAAATGGTCGTATACTCTTTCCTGGTTACAAGCTGCAGATTCTCCCTCGTAAAACTGTCACGGGTTTTCTTTCTAAATGGCCGTATACTCTTTCCTGGTTACAAGCTGCAGATTCTCCCCTCGTAAAACTGTCACGGGTTTTCTTTCTAAATGGTCGTATACTCTTTCCTGGTTACAAATGGCCGTATACTCTTTCCTGGTTACAAGCTGCAGATTCTCCCCTCGTAAAACTGTCACGGGTTTTCTTTCTAAATGGCCGAAGCAGTGACCCGTTTTTCATTAACTTGATTTTCGTGCTTATATCAATTTGAGTTTCAAGTTCACTGACTCGGGCACAAACCTCAACTATCGGAGCTGTCTATCCAAAACAGTCAATTAATGCTTAGTGGTTCATTGGACAGAAATCGGTGTAATGGCCTAATTGGATGTCAACATTTGTTAAATCTGAAATATAGTCTTAGAAAGGAAGATAGATAGATAGAACAATTTACATAGCACTGCTTTTGATATTACAGTCGTGGGGTACTGGTTGACAAGGGGAAAACGCAATCAGAGAATGCGTCCGCCAATGGGTTTTGATCCTACAATCAGAGCATTTCAGGCGATCGCTCTACCGAATTAGATCCTGACCACCCCCCCCCCCCCCCCCCCCCGCCACTGCCACCGCCACGCTCGCCGTCCCCGCCCCTACCGCCCCCATCCATAAAATAGTTAATATCATTAGCCTTGGTGGTGTCGTGGTTAAGCCACTGAATATAAGGCTGGTAGATGCTGGGTTCGAAGCCCACTACTGGCTCCCACACAAAGCGAATTTTAACGCCTCAATGGGTAGGTGTAAGGCTACTACACCCTCTTCTCTCTCACTAACCACTAACCACTAACCACTGTCCTGAGCCCCGTTCCACGAAGCGATCTTAGTGCTAAGATCACCTTAAATGCATAATTACCTAATTCACTTAAGATGATCTTAGTGCTAAGATCGCTTCGTGGAACGGGGCCCTGGACAGACAGCCCAGGTAGCTGATGTGTGTGCCCAGAAGAGGATATAAGTACGAATAAAAATAAGTTGTAATGAAGCATATGAGCAATGTTGTTTTGGGGGTTGGGAGAGTGTGAGTCGGAAGCTCTTCTGTGTATTCTTTCTCATTGACATGGCTGCACATAATTTGACGGCCTTGAAAATACTATTATCCTGTTCAATTATTTAGACCCAAAGTTTTTTGCAAATGTTACGTTTATTTCCTATTCGATATTTGTTTTCTTTGCATTTACATGAAAACAAACCCAAACCCCGACAGGTTTTATATACAAATCATCATATAAAATGCACGAAGTTGACTTAATTCCACTTTTTAAAAATCTCTGTGTCTTTTGAATGCACGTTATTGCTCCTATAAATAACTAAGGTCATTTGCATATCAAAACATTGGGATCTGAGGCTACGTGAAGGCCATTATAGCTTGTTTCACTAAATCAAGGTTATTATTGTTTTGCAGTGTGTAACAGCATTGTCTAATCTTTCCGTTAAACATAGATATAAACAAACAGAACATGTAACCATTTCTTGTAGGTGCATTATATTTAATAAATTTAGCTAATGTATTATGTATTTTTATTTTATTATATCAATTATATATTAGCATACCATATCTAACCTAACACAACTGAGGTGTAGCACAGTAATAAACACAAATCACCTCACACACCGCAGGAATGTGCTTTCCAAATTTATAAATAAATTTAATGCAGGGCCTGACCCAGAAGACCGGGGGGGGGGGGGATAAAATGTCAAAGGCCACCAACATCAAATAATAATAAAAATGTTATTTAATTTGCCTCTAAATTGGGAACTCATACGTGTATATGTATATATATATATATATATATATATATATATATATATATATATATATAGTATTTAGGGTGGTGCTACGGGCTGGGGTTTGGGGGTTGGGTGTTACATTTGTAATGCGAAAAACCAAAGGGCTATTGTTCGGACTCGTATGGGTTCAACCACTTTTTCATCCCGCAGACACAGCCCTGAATGTTCAAAATACGATAGCATTGCTTGGTCAATAACATCATTATTTCGATCTATGACTGCACGTGCTATTGTAGCAATGTGTAAACCACGTAAAATATAAGTTAGGTAGGGTATATAAATTCATTGAAAATGTATTAGTCGACACTCTTGTTATTGTTATTTGAGGAAAAATATGGGTAAATCGAAAAACACTTCAGTTGATGTAAAATCGTGTATTAAGAACGTTTTCGATTATTTTGAAGATGAATATCAGCGCGGTAGACCTAGGTATGCTTCTTATCGAATTGTCGATCGAGTTGCCGCTGCACTTAAAGTTTCGGTTTCAACAGTAAAAAGAACTGTGTAAAATCTAAGCTCTACGAATCCAAGCACAGAAATCACTGTTAAAAAACGCGACCGAAAACTCATCGATTTATTTGATAAAGATGTTATTAGACGAGGAGTATACAGATTTTATAGAGAGAGCGAATTACCTACATTACATAAGATTAACGTGGCTTTAAGGGAGGAATGTGGAATCAACATATCCATATCTACTTTACGAAGAACACTCCATGACCTCGATTTTAAATACCAACATATGTCTACAACCGGAAAAGTGATTTTTGAGGACGCCAATATATCAGACAGGAGACTGTCCTATCTCCATGAAATATCCAGTTTACGAGAACAGGGGTATTTAATAGTGTATCAAGATGAGACCTGGGTGAATGTCAACCACACAACATCCCACCACTGGACAGATATCCACCCGGGCACAAGTACCGCCAATCACCTGCCGAAATCAGACGCTGCTGATCGAGTTCCTAAACTCTGTTCGGTGACTGGGAAGGGAAAAAGACTTATTATTTGTCATGCTGGCTGTGATAAATATGGATTGATAGATGGCTGTGAATTGATCTTTGAGGCTAAAAAAAAGAGACGGAGACTATCATGGTGAGATGAATCATGAAAATTTCATCAAATGGTTTGAAGAACAACTTATGCCTTCTCTACCAGAACCTTCTGTTATCGTCATGGATAACGCAAGCTACTACAACAAATTAACTGAGATTACACGATCTCCTGCACTAAACGCTAAAAAGGAAGAAATTCAGTCTAGGCTACGAAATAAAAATATACCTTTTGAGAGTAACATGAAAAAGCCAGTTCTTTATGAACTTGTGAAAAGTAACAAATGTGCAAAGCAATTTGTTACTGATGATATTGCTGAACGCCATGGGCACTTGTGTCTAAGACTGCCGCCAAGACATTCTGAACTCAATCCGATAGAACTGATCTGGAGTCAAGTCAAAGGGCACATAGCTCGTCATAATGATGGTAAAATGACCACGGTGCGGAGAGAACTTGCACATGCATTGAACTCTGTCACACCTACACACTTCTCTGACGCAGTTAAACATGTAATAAAGATCGAAGAAGATTTTAGAAAACAAAATAGTTTTATAAGAAATAAAATACCCCCTGTGATAGTCCCCCTTAACGAAGATAGTGATGAAGAAATGAGTTCGTCGACTTATTAAGTTATTTCTCCATACCCATCAGGAGTATTACTTTAATGTATGCATGAACTCTTTAACACCAAAAACAATTTATTTCCATATCATTCACTATCAAACAACCTAACAACCTATAAACTAATCGACTAGAAATGCATATAGACTACACATACATACGAGAGAAATGTTTATTTAACGACACACTCAACGCATTTGATATACGTTTATGTGGCGTCAGACAAAACGGTTAAGGAGCATTATGACAGTGAGAAAGAAACTCACTACCGCCACATGGGCCACTGTTTCCGATAAGCAATTTTGATAAGCAATAAGGGACGTTTTATATGCACCATCGCATAGACAGGATAGCACATACCACAGCCTTTATACATCAGTTGTGGTGCACATGCTGGAACTAGACACAACCCAATGGGTCCACCATGTGGGATCGATCAGTCGACCTACCATGAGCGAACGCTTTACCTCTGAGCTACGTCCCGCTCCATATACAAAAGAAGCCTTAAGTGAGGTTGGGGTTGTGCAGAGGGTCACACCTCCACCAATCGCATACATACCATATTCTTCTCTCTCTCTCCCTATAACCATATAACCATAGATTAAAATATGTTGAGTGCGTCGTTACATAAATGACGTCTCTCTCTCTCTCTCTCTCTCTCTCTCTCTCTCTCTCTCTCTCTCTCTCTCTCTCTCTCTCTCTCTCTCTCTCTCAGCGCAGCGCGCGCGCTTGTGTATTCCACAATATAATTATAATATTTGATACATATTTTTTTTTCAAACTGAGGTTTTGTCACTTGAACTCCCCACCTGAATCCGCGCCTGCTTCATGTTTACAGATATTTTCTTAAATATAGGTCATACTACGATTTGTGCGGATAGGACGATAGAACCGAACATTAGTTTGAAACGCACTATAGAATGATGCTTTTGATATGCAAATGACCTTAGTTATTTATAGGAGAAATAACGTGCATTCAAAAGACACAGAGATTTTTAAAAAGTGGAATTAAGTCAACTTCGTGCATTTTATATGATGATTTGTATATAAAACCTGTCGGGGTTTGGATTTGTTTTCATGTAAATGCAAAGAAAACAAATATCGAATAGGAAATAAACGTAACATTTGCAAAAAACTTTGGGTCTAAATAATTGAACAGGATAACAGTTGTGGAGCACTGGTTAGGACAATGGGTGGGAGGTCTGATCGATCGATTGATCGATTGATCGATTGAACGCTTAGCTACAACGCCCAATACATTATGGATGCAGCTACGTACACACGTTTCATTTTTAGCTTGACCTCGCTCACTTTGCTTCAACTGTCGCTGGATTGCTGGAACGGCTGCACCGCGCGATCAAGTATCGACATAACTGCCGCCACTGCACACATTACCTCCAGGTCAATACGATAGACACAAATCAAATCATCGTGGTCAATTTTCCACTTTGTTGCCGGACTCTTCTAACCATTTCCCTTATCAACGCGTAAGTGGAAATCTACTTGAACTGTACACAAATTATTTTATGAAATCACCGTACACTCAATTTCTTCTCTAATAAGAAATAGCTTAAGTGAAAGATCTTTTCACGTTATCTCTTTAGAACAAAAATCCCGAAGGCACAAACGGTCATTTAGTGAGGTAATTACGTTTTTTAGCAAAGCAGGTTCCCAAGAGTATTTTTTGTCTTTTGAGATCATGAAAAAAGGAATGGTGGCTTTAACGTTTAACGATAGTGTTTAAACAGCGGTTATCGCGTGTCAAACAGGGTAAGGATAACAACATATTCTAGTGTAGGAAAATATACCTGTTGCTGCCACAAAAGCTATTCTTTTCGTTTAGCAGCAAGGGAGAAAGGGTGAACAGCTCTGTTGCAGTAATTCTGTAGGGGATTCAATGGCTGACGGGTTCAACACTCAGGTCCAACTGGAGTGTCGTTAAACTATTTCTATTATACATGAAATTATAGGGCTTTTTTTTCTTCTTCTTCTTCTTCTTTTTGTACCGGCCTCGGTGGCGTTGTGGTTAGGCCATCGGTCTACAGGCTGGTAGGTACTGCGTTCGGATCCCAGTCGAGGCATGGGATTTTTAATTCAGATACTGACTCCAAACCCTGAGTGAGTGCTCCGCAAGGCTCAATGGGTAGGTGTAAACCACTTGTATCGACCAGTGATCCATAACTGGTTCAACAAAGGCCATGGTTTGTGTTATCCTGCCTGTGGGAAGCGCAAATAAAAGATCCCTTGCTGCCTGTCGTAAAAGAGTAGCCTCCTCTAAAAAAAACAGTGTCAGAATGACCATATGTTTGACGTCCAATAGCCGATGATAATATAAAAAAATCAATGTGCTCTAATGGCGTCGTTAAATAAAACAATCTTTATTTATTTTTATCTTTTTTTGTTTGTTTGGGTGGTTTTTTGTTTGTTTTTTGTTTGTTTTGTTTTGTTGTTTGTTTGTTTTCTTGTGGGTTTTTTGTTTCTTTTCAACTACGAGTAGTTAACTATTAAACATAAATGAACATAAATTTATAGGTATAAAGTTTACACAACAAAGCCATTATTGTGCGTGTCATCATCTGCCGCTTTTTAGAACAAGAATCCAGGACGACACACATGACCTCGTGCAACACTGTACTAATATAAGATCTAAAGATATATCATTTGTAAATTTAGTTTTTTGACAGAATTTTTTTTTTTAGTTGCTTCCCAAGAAGAAGAAGAAGAAAATATATATTTCAGTGTTATGATAGAATTGTAATTGTATATTTCCCATTTCTCCAGAAAAATTAAACATTAATGGAAATTTCGAAAAACAATTTACATTTATCACGTTACCTACTAAAGTAAATTGATACAGTTATTTATTTTTCAGCGAAAGCCTTTAAAAATCTACCTATTTCTTCAAATTGCCCATGATATTTGGCTTCTGTGTACTTTGACCTAATTTATCTTCAAGTGGGTTTTTTTCCATAAATATATCGGTTTTGTCGTTTCATATATGTATTGATTGCGGTAAAAATGCATTATGACAGAAAGTACAGTGTGAGTCACTGAAAATACGTCCTACAATACTTCTTAGCGCTTAGTGTCTCAGTATTGACGTTCGTGCTCTGTAACGTGTGGCTTGAAGATACTGTACAGAGAAGGAAACACGATATTTTAAGTGACAGTAAAGTATATATTTTTAACATATCTGATGGAGAGGATGATGAAAAAATATATCGGCTGCGTGTCGTCTAACATTTCTAAGCACACTGCCAAACCCATTGTCTCTTTGAAAATCGAATCTTTGTACAAGATAGAGTGAAGTGTAACGTTGACCACAAAACCACTGTCGCCTTACGTATTGTTTCAATGCGCCATGTAATAAACATTGGTTTACGATATTACTTTATATTTATGGAATTATCCAACGGACAAGACAAGGTCCATCAGAGTATTCTATAAACAAATAATTATAAAAGTATGTAAGGCATTTGTCATGAAAAGTTTAGACACAAGTAAAACAATACAATACACGTATGTACAGGATAAATAAGATTACTAGTATTATAATATGTATAAACACATCTCCTCAGTATTGTAAAATATAAAAGCAGAGTTTGGCTGTTAAAAAAGCAAGCTTGAAGATTTAGACATTCAAATACATTACTTTTCTAATAGAGAACATAAACTTTATACTACATAATGTGCATGTTCATACAGATCTTTGTATAAGGGACAGTCTATGAACATCACTTATTTAATACACCTCGTTCTTATTACCACAATGTTATTTAGGACAGAATCGCTGACCCACCGGTTTTAAAGTTGTTGCTTTTTTGTTTAACGACACCACTAGAGCACATTGATTTTTTTTCAAAAATTTGATTTTGACGTCTGACATGTAGTTTTCAAAGAAAACCAACATTTTTTCGATTAGCAGCAAGGGATCTTCTATTATGTACTTTTCCACAGACAAGACAATACATACCACAGCCTTGATATACCAGTCATGAGGCATTGGTTGAGACGGAGAAAAGATATCAGAGGATGGCTCCATTGACGAAGTTCGATTCTGCGACCAACGCACCTAAGACGAGCGCTCTACCAACTGAGGGCGGAACGTAGCCCAGTGGTAAAACGCTCGCTTGATGCGCGGTCGCTAGATAGGATCGATTCCCGTCGGCGGTCCACAATTGGTATATCAAAGGCTGTGGTATTTGCTATCCTGTCTGGGGGATGGTGCATATAAATAATCCCTTGCTATTAATGGAAACAAATGTATCGGGTTTCGTCTCTAAGACTATATGTCAAAATTACCAAATTTTTGACATCCAACAGCCGAAAACTGATAAATCAGTGTGCTCTAGTGGTGTCGGGTTTTTTTTTTTTTTAACTTTACCGACTGAGGTAGATCCAAAACTGTCTGACCCACAGGGACATTCTTGTATCCCGTTTTTAATCCACCGGAAAGGAAGATGCCACCGGGGACGAAAGGAGCTTGTTCCTATCACCGACTCGCGCCGCTTCGTCACATATTGACAGGCGCGTGGGCAGGACATTATGCTGAGGGTCTACATTGTGGCAATCGAAGTTTCTAAAGTGGGGAGGGTCGAGTCATGCTCTTCCGGAAAATATATATTTAAAAATAAATAAAATTCGCTTTCAGCAGGGTTTGCGACACCCCCCCCCCCGCCCCCTCACTCCCTCCCTCCGTTCCCCGAAATACCTCCTGCACACGCGCTTGATTGGCCCGAAGTATTAATATATTACAGTGATTTCCACTGAGCAAAATAGTATTCGTTTCTATCTAATTAACTTTGTTTTGTAGAACTTGATTTTATCCTGAACTTAATTTTGCTTCTTTTTTTAACATATACAATTTCATTCTGTATTTTAAATACACTTACCTGTGATATCTGTATTTTTTTAGCAGCTCACTACACTGTTTTATTATTAATGTAGAATTCTGTTTTCTGATTCATCCATCCATTTAATTTATGTACGTATCTTTGTCTGTTACCCAGTAACCGATATATTTTGCGTGCGGGTGTGTCGACATACATTCATTCATTCATGTATTCATTCTTTCTATTGCGCTGTCCTAACAAAACAGAAAACGTTATAATAGAAAGTTTAGAATACTGTTATCGAAATAATATTTGTTTAAATGTTATATTCAAACTTGAGAAGACAATAATGTGTTCTCCCTTGTGTGTGTATGACTGATTGATTGATTGATTGATTTTTTTTTTCAGGGCCGCACCTAGCAGAGGAGGCGGGAGAGTTTTTCTCTCCTCCCCCACCCTAAAAAGAAATGTTGTGAAGCAGGATCTGGCTCAGTCGGTAGAGTGCTCGCCTGAGGTGCTTGAATCAAAGGATCGAACAATGTGCTCTTGTGGTGTCACTAAAAAAACGTTAACTTTCTATCTTCATAAAACCGAAAGTGTCCTTTCTGTCAAGCTGATGAAGATCCTGTATTATTGTGCACAGATTCTCTTGCCCACCTCCACCCCCAAAATATGACAGATTAGATACACACATGCATTTAAAAAACCCAAAATAAATAATAATAATAATAATAATAATAATAATAATAATTATTATTATTATTATTATTATTATTATTATTATTATTATTATTAATTATAATTATTATTTATTTATTTATTTGTTTATTTATTTTCTTCTTATTTATTTATTTTTATTTATTCTTGTTCATTTATTCATATTTATCAACGCGAAAACCTGACCAGTACAATAGTTAAAAGAAACCGGAACGCGGCTTCACCAGAGATGCGGAACGGAATCATAGGATTAAGCGAGAAAGCATTCTCCCTGGATACCAATAGATGTCAGTTCTGACAATCAAGTAATGCGGCAACATGACTCCCTTCCACACAGAAACAGACAAGAAGGAAATGTACAAATTTGATCACATTAAATCGCTCTTACTCGCCGGCAATCAATGAAATCTGAATATTGACGATCATGCTTGGTTACTAATGATGAAAGTGAAGTCCTTGCAATGCTTCGACCGCGAGCTGTCATCTGCGACTGTATTCTGCAACGTATTATTACGGTCAGTTTTATGGATGCCTGGTCCGGCAGCGTTAGTCATAGGTCACGCTAATGGTGCGTGTGTGACAGACGCGTGGTGTTACAATGGGCCACAAGTGTCAGTGGGGATATTGACAGTTTTCTTAGTCTTCAGTGTACAGGTCTTGCAGTTAATCCCATGTTAACGGTGCATTCTCGAGAATATTATATATATATAATTATTTAAAGAAAGGGTTTCACGACATTTTACCTGGTATATAGCCAGAGTATCGCTTTAAAATATACACTAAACGACAAAAGAAACGCAGGTAAGTACAAATACTTGTACATAATCAACATGGTGTATTACACTGTAAAATGCCAAACCCCATAGTGTGAATTGCCATAGTCCATAATTGTAAGTCGCCATATGTCGTATTAATTAAAGCAGCCTCTTCTTTTAAAGGTCTTCTTGCATACGGGCTTGCTCGAAAGGAGTATCGGTATGTGATTTTAAAGACGTTGACAGCTGAATGGAGATCAGTTTGAATTCTCATAGTTAATGTGCGAAAATAGAGACCTTTTGCTCACCAACTACAATACGAAAACGATTATTGATTTTGCGTGTATCGTCGAGTTTACCGTACATCTTACTGCATGCACTATGGTGCTCCGAAATGACTTTTCACGTACAAATTTAACAACCCTGTCCAGATTTGTTTTTTAATTCTTGTTTACTCAGTTATAAAAAGTAATTAAAAACATAATGAGAAGGTGAAGAGTGTGACCCATGCTGTCCTGGGTGGTAATCGTTACTAATATCAGGGACTGTAGCGGATTCAAATAAATAATTGAAAAGGGATAGCACATACCACAGCCTTTTATATACCAGTCGTTGTGCACTGGCTGGAATGAGAAATGGAAAGAAAGAAAGAAATGTTTTATTTAACGACGCACTCAACACATTGTATTTACGGTTATATGGCGTCATACATATGGTTAAGGACCACAAAAATATTGAGAAAGGAAACCCGCTGTCGCCATTTCATGGGCTACTCTTTTCGATTAGCAGCAAGGGATCTTTTATATGCACCATCCCACAGACAGGGTAGTACATACCACGACCTTTGATATACTAGTCGTGGTGCACTGGCTGGAACGAAAAATAGCCCAATGGGCCCACAGACGGGGATCGATCCCAGACCGACCGCGCATCGAGCGAGCGCTTTACCACTGGGCTACGTCCCTCCCTCAATAGCCGAATGGGCCCACCAACGGAGATCGATCCTAGACCGAACGCTCAGTTACGTAATGCTTAGGGTGGGGCAGGGATATGAACTGAACTGAACTTTATTTACACTCAGGCCGTAGTCTACGGCATATGAGGATATATATACATACAGCAGTCAATATAATTGTAACAAGATGGTGGGTGTACATAAATGTACATAAATACATACTAATAAATACAAAATATACACAGGATATCAGCCAGAGGATTTGAAAGTATTCATAATTAGATTACAAAATATAGAACGTTTTCTAAGGACACAAGCTTTCTTAGAGTTGAATAATTTATAAAAATTTATATATATTTGGTTTAGACTGACAGAAAGATGGTAAGTACCGCTTTCTTTCATTCTTGAAAAACAAACATGTAAATATATAATGAAACTCATCTCCGATATCGTAATTATTACACAATGGACATATTCTATTTTGTAGTGGCGCATTTTTCCATCTGCCCGTTTCAACTGGAAGATTATGGTTTGATAATCTGAAGCGTAATAATGGCACCAATGTTTTCTCTTTATAATTGTGATGTATGTCTCAAATTCAACAGTATTTTTAAATAATTTATAATTTGAAGCTTTGGATGAATTATCATGATTGTAAGTATTGATCCGTAAGCTTTGTATTAATATACGTTTTCAACATGGAGGCACTAGTAATAGCATTGCATTGTGATAACCTTATATATGTACAACCAATATCATCTAAAACAGATTTAACATACATAATCCATTTGTGATTATAAAAGTTATTATTAACATCATTCAGTAATAATGTGTACACAAATAATGACAACTTGGACATGGTGTAGATTTTCTTACAGGTAATAACAATTTTATAAACTGGTTACATAATTCTTCAGTTAATGAAATATTTTCAAAACCCCATATTTCGCTGCCATATAATAGGACTGGTAAAACCATACAGTGTGTCATATCGGCCTCTAAAGTGCTGTAGGACGTTAAAGTAGCAAATCGTCTGATTTCATGTTACGTAATTGTTGAACGGCCCTTACGATCCACTATTCAAATAAACTGTATAAAATAAATAGAATACGAAGAAAAATAACATGAGTAAAAAGCAAAAGGAACAAACGAGAAAGAAAATACTAATGAAAATCAATTAAATATATATACAGTATATACATGTATAAAGACAAATAAACGAGGGAGAAACCATGGAAGATAAGAAAAGTTTGCTCGTTTGTCCATCGATTTGTTTATCAGTCCGTTTGCCTGTAGGAAAACAGAAGAAGAAACAAAGAGAAAACAAGAAGAAGACGAAGACGAAATTGTTAAATTAGAAATGAAACAGAGGCAAATGAGAACAAAACAAATGAGAGAAGAATAGGAAGGAAAAATGATTTTAAATATAAAACAATGGATGAAAAAGGAAAGACAACAAAACGACAAAAAAGGAAGACAATAGCCGACACGAGTCGGATATAAATAAAATACTAAGAGTACGAAAGACATGGTCAGAATGTGCTGGAGAAATGTTTTGAGAGAAATAAAAAAACCGAATATGAAGAAAAAAGGTAGTACCGTATGTAATAAAACTGGGGACATATGATTTGGCGTATTAAGTGTCACAATATGTGGAGGGGAAGACTAGAAGATAGAGAAAAGAAAGAATAAAAACGGAGAGTATAATAAAAAACAAAAATGTGTCTTCAATAACTTTAATAATAACTGATGTCGAAGAAGAATTTAAAGAAGAATAATTTATCTATATAAAAGATCGTCCATTCGAAAACACAATGTGCTTTCTGAAAACATTTTAAAATTAAAAAATAAGTGATTTTACGTGGAAATCATATTAGCATCTCATAGCAAATACTTTAAAAAAATCTTTATGTTACATATTTTATATATAAAAGCATTTTATTTACTTTGTATATTATTTAATTAAACGTTAGTGTGAAAATAAAACTGAGATGTTTCGTTTTCATTTTTATTAACGTTTATTTTCTTATTGTGCAAACATTGAAAAGCAAATGCATGGCATCAGTTAACTATGAAAATAGATCAACAAGCTATTTAATTTGAAAAACCAATTTACCCGTTGATTTTAATTATGTCCTACATAATTAAAAGTTTTCTCAAATCGTCTTTCTACTTTCAGCAAAGGATTTTGATGAATTGTTCTCCAAGGGGCATCAATTAGTTTAATATTCTATTTTGTTTCTTAGTAATAACAAAATTTAATACAATATTAAAATGGATTTTAATTTTTCATTGAAACGTAAAAGTTTGAGTCACAACTAATTGTTTTCGGTCCTTAGACAAACAAAGAGGCTGTGAGACAGAGACACGTCATCACCACCGTGAGAGACGACCACAAACAGTTTATTCACGGGAATACTGGAGCGCGTGATCTACACGGCACGTGACTCCCGGGCACGCGGCAGACCGTTTTGAGGGCCGGGCGACAGGTGTGTGCTTTCGGGTGTGCATGGACTGACTCACGAATTCTGCAGCCGCTTTGTTCACGGTTGTCTGGACACACTGGCGTGAACTTCGAAAACCTCTCACAGTTAGCACTCTATTTAATGTGCAGAGAAATTATATACATGTATATATTTAAAAATGGTGAAGTTGTTTAAATATTGTACAACTTTATTGTTTTATACGGTACTGTAATCATAATCATGACGACGACAGGGGTGATGATGATGATGATATTGGTGATAACCATCATACTGCTGCTGCTGATAATGATGATGGTGATGATGACGACGACGACGATGATGATGATGATGATACTACAAATTACTACAGTTTTCCTTGAATTATTATACATTTTAAATGTTATTTACGGCAGTGGAACTATAGTGTGAAACCAACAACAATATATTGTCATTAATTTTTTTGTTTTGCTTAAACTTGAACTTCCTGATGAAAATCGTAAACATATGTGTGTCAAATTATTTCATAAGAGTTTATTAACTTTTTTTTGTTTTGTTTTAATATAAGCCATAAAGAATTCCAGGGATCTCCCTTACAGCCAAGAAACTACGTTAAAAAGTGTATATTGAGTGGCTCCGGTATTACTGCACCGACTGGCATTGGAGTTGACAGTCCATGACGCTAACCACACGGCCAACAGGACATACACATGGTTAACTTTCTAAAATCGAATTTGTCAAATGAAATCACAAATCTCTCTCCGCACTCTAAAAAACCAACAACCCCAGAAGA